>NC_073309.1:33235073-33270477 GCF_027595985.1 Sorex araneus | reverse complement strand
TTTCTTTCTTTCTTTCTTTCTTTCTTTCTTTCTTTCTTTCTTTCTTTCCTTCTTTCTTTCTTTCTTTCCTTCTTTCTTTCTTTTTCTCTCTCTTTCTCTCTTTCATTTTGTGCCACATCAACAGTGCCCAGGGCTCCTGGTTGCACACAGGTGTTCATGTGGATCATCAGGGATGAACAACAATCAACTCCCTGCCTGCTCTAGTATCTCTCTAGTCTCTAAAGCCCTCTTTTCTAGTCAGTCGTTCCTCTGTCGTACTCACATTAGATCATAATCTTCAAAGAATAAAATTTTAGTGTCTCCAGAGCCTAGTACAGTGACGAGTACATAGTATGTACTCAGTGAATGTGTATTCATTTATTCATTCATTCGAGACTCATTTGTTATTAGATATTGGAGATATTGTCCCATCAGACATACTGTCTGCCTGACTTCTATCTCAGAAAATTAATGCCCAGAGTGGAACTACACTGCTTTCTCCATGAATGGGGATCTGAGCTTTACCCAGGGAGTCTGAGAGAAGAGTAAGTATCTTGGGCTGGAGTGGTAGCACAGCGGGTAGGGCATTTGCCTTGCATGTGGCTGACCCACGTTCAATTCCCAGCATCCCATATGGTCCCCTAAGCACTGCCAGGGGTCATACTTGAGTGCAGAGCTAGGAGTGACCCAAAAAGCAAAAAAAAAAAAAAAAAAAAAAAATTGAGGAGAAGAGTAAGTATCTTAACCAAATGGATTCAGGAGAGTGCCTAAATAGTCATGATGATGGCCTGCTTTAGACAAATGAGAAGGAATAAGTGAGATGAAGGAGACAGGATATCCCTAAAGCATGCTGGAAAAGAATGAAAGGTAGAGACCTGAGAGATATAAGTGCCTAGCGAATAAGGCATTTGCTTTGCACATGGCTGATCCAAGTTCAATCCTTGGCACATATGGTACCCCTGCCAACACTGCTAGGAGTGATCCTTTAACCAGAGCCAGGAGTAAGGTCTGAGCATCTCTGGGTGTGGCCCAAGAGTAAGCAAACAAAAAATAGCATGTTTATTAATATTAGATTTACTGATCTATTGATTACTAAATTATTATTTAATATTAACTTCCTAGACCTTGGGAAAACTGTGTAGAACTAGATTTTTCAGGTAAGCTAATTTTTTAATAAAGAAATTAAAAGGCTGGAGCCAACCCAGGTTCCATCCCCAGCATTCCACATGGTCCCCTGGTGACCGCCGGAGTAATTCCTGAGTGCAGTTTCACATGTGACCCTAAAACAAACAAAAAACTTTAAGGGGGTATGGGGCTGGAGCGATAGCCTTGCATGCAGCCAACCCAGGTTCGATTCCCAGCATCCCATATGGTCCCCCTGAGCACCGCCAGGGGTAATTCCTAAGTGCAGAGCCAGGAGTAACCCCTGTGCATCGCCGGATGTGACCCACAAAGCCAAAAAAAAAAAAAATTTAAGGGGGTAGAGTAAAAGCAGAATTTGGACAAAAATTACCATATAAAAATATAGAGAAGCTAGCTGATAATCTGCACCTAACAGGACAACTGCTCTACAATAGACCTTCAATAAATATGTGACTATCTGGGTGAAAGAAATAGCAATCAATAAGCTTTGTTTAAGACAGAACAAAGCCAGCCATGTTAGGGACATACCAAGAATACAAGCAAATTTCTATAGGCACATAAAAGTAACAAAGGACAAAACAAAGTACTTTTTTTTTTTTAACTTTTTGAGTCACACCTGGCGATGCACAGGGGTTACTCCTGGCTTTGCACTCAGGAATTACTCTTGGCGGTGCTCAGGGCAACACATGGGATGAATTACTCCTGGCAGTGCTCAGGGGAACATATGGGATGCTGGGAATCGACCCGGGTCGGCCACGTGCAAGGCAAACGCCCTCCCGCTGTGCTATCCCTCCAGCCCCAAAAGAAAGTACTTTAAAACAGTGAAATTTATATAACTCTGTAGATGTAAAATTAAAAAGTGCACAACTGGAGCAGAGAAGTAGTATAGTGGGTAATTTACCTTGACCAACCTAGGTTTGATCCTAGGTTTGATCACAGATGATCCTCTGAGCACTGCCAGGCATGATCTCTAAGCATAAAGCCACGAGTAAGCCCTGAGCACCTCTAGATACAAAACAAGAGTCCAAACTCAGATGTTATTTACTGCCAGAGCCTGAGATTGTTACTAAGAAAGGGGGTGGGAGGAGACTGTTGAGAGAATTAAAATGCCAGGCCAAGACAAAGGCACAGAGAATTCAATATTTAGTGGCTTGCAAAGAAGGCCAGGAACACAAACCTCTTTTGTTTTGCAGACCTCTCTTAATTACCATATTTAAAACCTGGGATTGATGAAGAAAGTACTATACAAAAAGGGTGGCTTACACTTCATGACAGAGAAAGTCTCCCAATATCCCAGCTAGTTACAACTTGAGTCATTTGCGGAGAGACTGCTAAGTGGAAAGAAGAGCTATAAATGGTTTTCTAAATCAGTGTGTTGTGTCACAAGTTGAAGCAGTAGCTGCTCCCTCGTCTAGCAGAAAAACCATGAATCAGAGTCTAAATGTTCATGAATCAAATATTACAATGTGTTGTCTTCAATAGCACCTAGCAGTTATGCTCTCACTTCCAGATCCCCTCAAAGTGAACCACACCCCAGCAGGCAAATCAGTAGGATTGGGAAATTCCTCATTCCATGTTAAAAAGAATGAACTGACGGGGCTGGAGCGATAACACAGCAGGTAGGGCATTTGTCTTGCACGTGGCCGACCCGGGTTCGATTCCCAGTATCCCATATGGTTCCCTGAGCACCGCCAGGGGTAATTCCTGAGTGCAGAGCCATGAGTAACCCCTGTGCATTGCCGGGTGTGACCCAAAAAGCAAAAAGAAAAAAAGGAATGAACTGATAAATATCACATAGCATAAGACCAAAGGAACCCTAACCTTTACTCAGTATTGCTTCTTGTTTTTTTTGTTTGTTTGTTTCATGAGTCACATCCAGTATTGCTCAGAGCTCACTACGCAGGGGTCACTCCTGGCAGTGCTCGGGGGATCATTTGATTCTGGGGCTCAAACTCAGGCTTCTGTAAGCAAAGCATGTATTCCAGGTCATCAAGCTATATCCCATAACTCATCCAATACTTCTTTTCTTTTTTTTCTTTTTGGGTCACACCCAGCAATGCACAGGGGTTTCTTCCTGGCTCTGCACTCAGGAAGCACCCCTGGCGGTGCTCAGGGGACCACATGGGATGCTGGGAATTGAACCTGGGTTGGCTGCATGCAAGGCAAACGCTCTACCCGCTGTGCTATTGCTCAAACCCCACTCTTCCAATACTTCCTGTCTAAGCATTTTCCCTACTTCCTCCTCAAAATCATTAGAGATCTGTGACTGTCACTGTCATTGTCATCCCGTTGCTCATCGATTTGCTGGAGCAGGCATCAGTAACGTCTTCGTTGTTAGACTTGTTGTTACTGTTTTTGGCATATTTAATACGCCAGGCTCTGCCGTGCAGAAGGGATACTCTCGGTAGCTTGCCGGGCTCCTCAAGAGGGGCGGAGGATTCAAATCCAGCTCGGCTGCGTGCAAGGCAAACACCCTACCGCTGTGCTAAAAAGATCTGTCAATAAAGACAATATTTTTTCTAGAAGAGTGATTTTCAATGATATGTCTGTGGTGAGGTCAAAAAGTGGAAAAAGGGGGCTGGAGTGATAGCACAGCGGATAGGGCATTTGCCTTGCACGTGGCCGACCCGGGTTCAAATCCCAGCATCCCTATATGGTCCCCTGAGCACCGCCAGGGGTGATTCCTGAGTGCATGAGCCAGGAGTGACCCCTGTGCATTGCTGGGTGTGACCCAAAAAGCAAAAAAAAAAATTTAAAAAGTGGAAAAAGTTTGAAAACTAGCGATCTAGATTATGTTCCATGTCAGTAACTGTCTAATGTGGTTTAAACATATTTAATCACTTTTCATATAAGGTTATAGGTTGTTTACTGTCAAACCCCATTTTATAGATGAGGAAGTTGAAGCCCAAAGAGATTTTTTAACTTGCTTTAAGGTAACACTGCTTTGATTAGTAAAATCAAATATTAGAATTGAGGTTGTTTGTCCCTATAACCTACACTCAATACATCAGCATATACGACATTGTGAAGGAAGTGCCACCTAGACCAGGCTGAGTTGTTCCTTGCTTAGACTGTTCTCTGAACCATGCTGATTCCTTCCTCCTTCCTGCTCCATCTTCAAGAGAAAAAACAGGTGCCAGAGTGACAGTTCAGTGGGCTTGGCATTTGTCTTACATGTGGCCGACCTCAGTTCAGTCCCCGGCATCCAAAACAGTCCTCCGTGTAATACCAGGAATAATTTCTGAGTGCAGAGCTAGGAATAACCCTTGAACATCGCCGGGTGTGACCCAGAAAGCAAAACAGATAAATTAATTTACAATTAAATTTAAAAATAAAAGAGAAAAGCCAAACCCAACCCAACCCTATAGTCATCTGTTTTGGAAGAAGCTGCTAACTTTAATGAGAGGTGAGCCAATCCACACATCAATGTCCCCCTCAATTCAGTGATTGGCTTAGTGATCAATTTAGAGTCGATAGGTCATGCTGGGATTTTTTTTTCCCCAGGAGAGCAGAGTACACTCATTAGTGCTCAGGTCCTGGCTCTATGCTCAGGGATCAATCCCGGCAGGCAGTACCAGAATTGAACCACTCTCTCTCTCTCTCTCTCTCTCTCTCTCTCTCTCTCTCTCTCTCTCTCTCTTTCTCCTCCCCCTGCTCTTTCCTGGAGAAAGAGAAAGAAATCCCTGAAATCATTTCTGGTTTGGTTGATAGAAAAAAGTTAGGGGGGCAGCTGGAGCAATAGCACAGTGGGTAGGGCGTTTGCCTTGCACACGGCCAACCTGGGTTTGATTTCCAGCATCCCATATGGTCCCCTGAGCACCGCCAGGGGTCATTCCTGAGTGCAGAGCCGGAAGTAACCCTGTGCATCGCTAGGTGTGACCCAAAAGAAAAAAAAAAAAAGGTAGGGAGTAAAACTAATAAAAACTCTTTTTACTGCTTAGAGGGAAGGTTGCCAAGGTGCTGTCAACAGAGAGAGCAGATCATTGAGAAAACGTCCCAGCACAGAGCTTTAGATCATCAGCAAAAGTTCATAGTATTGAGGCAACATTGCCTGGAGCAGCACCTGAGCTCTCCATTGAGAATAGCCTCTGAGCATTGGCAGAGGTTCCCTCCTCAAACAAACAAAAAGGTATTTAGTGTCTGGGTCATACCACACAAAATTACTGGGACCTCTGGGCTAGGCCAAGTCGTATTGTCTGATTTGAATTCTAATCTAGTCTTTCCTGAAGTGCCACATATGTCCACACAGCTGGGTTCCCTGAGCTAAACAGGTACCTTTAAAAAATAAAAATATGAAGGGAACAGAAAAAAAGCCAGCAGGCTAAGCACATGCTTTGCCTGCAGGTCTGGATTTGAACAGGTCACCTGAGCACCACTGGGTGTGACTCAAAATAAAAAATCAACAACAAAAGCTAATATGAATAAGGTTTGGTTTTGTTTTGGCTTGGCTTTTGGACCACAACAGATTGTACTCAGGAATCACTAGTGGCAGATTCAGGTCGGCTACATGTGAGGCAAGTTTACCCGGCTGTGCCCCCTTATCTCTCTGTCCCCCCCACCTTTCATCTTTCTTTTTTTCTTTGTTAATAAGGTTTTCAACAAACTGCGTCCTAATCAAAAGAATCTTTTGGGAAGGGTGAGTAGTACACATTAGTTGTCATTAGGGATCATTTTTGGTCATGGTCAGGGGATTATATGTGATGTCTGGGATAGAAGCAGGTTCAACTATGTGTAAGGGAAGTGCCTTAAATCCTGTATTATCTTTGACCTCAAATAATCTTAATAAACTTTGTGAAAGCTAAATCCGGGGCTGAGACATCCAAGCCTGCTCAGATCGGGACTGGGCCTCTTCCGCCCAGATTTCCCATTTTCCAGTAGCTAGGTGGTCACACCCAGGGACTGCCCCCGGCGCCCTGTAATCCCTTGGTCTTAAATCTCTGATCAACATCCAGAGACTTAAAACCAAGCTCCAGGAAGAGAGCGACGCAGAGACTCTCTGGCCCGAGTGTCTGGCTATCTTCCCCATGGCCCCTCAGAGAGGTGGGCTCCAGCTTCCCTCCCTGACCGGAGCAGAGCTCCTCCAGCCGAAGACCTCCAGAGCCTTAGCCACAGCCATGCTCAAGGCCCCTCTCCACATGATCGGATGAGCCGCAAGCATGAAGGTACCGGTAGAGGAACCCAGGTGTGTGGGACCCAGGGCTGAGATCTCCAAGCCTGCTCAGATCGAGACTGGGCCTCTTCCACACAGATCCTCGCCCCCCCACCCCTGTAATCCCATCAATGGCCAACATCGGGAGATTTAAAACCAAGCTCCCGGAAGCAACATCTTATAGCCTACTTCTCCCTCTGGGAGAACCAGCAGGCTACCGAGAGTTTCCTGCCCACACAGGAGAGCCTCACAAACTCCCTGTGGTATATTCATATGCCAAAACCAGTAACAATGATGGGTCTCATTCCCCTGACCCTGGAAGAGCTTCCAATGTGGCATTATTGGGAAGGACGAGTAAGGAGAGGCTTCTAAAATCTCAGGGCTAGGATGAATGGAGATGTTACTGAGACCGCTTGAGAAATTTGACAATCAGTGGGATGATGATGATGATGATGATGATGATGATGATGATGATGATGATGATGATGAAGCCAAAAATATACTAGTTATCAATATTCTAATGAAACAGTAAGCTGTTAGTCATAGATGAGACTGGTGTGAAGTTTTTGTCATGCTAGACTAGAAGGGCCAGACTAGAGAGGGAAAGAAAGAAAGAAAGAAAGAAAGAAAGAAAGAAAGAAAGAAAGAAAGAAAGAAAGAAAGAAAGAAAGAAAGAAAGAAAGAAAGAAAGAAAGAAAGAAAGAAAGAAAGAGAGGGATGGAGGGAGGGAGGGAGGGAGAGAGAGAGAAAGAGAGAGGAGGGAGGGAGGGAGAGAGAGAGAGGAGGGAGGGAGGGAGGGAGGGAGAGAGAGAAAGAAAGAAAGAAAGAACAAAAGAAAGGAAGGAAGGAAGGAAGGAAGGAAGAAAGAGAGAGAGAGAGAGAGAGAGAGAGAGAGAGAAAGCTGACTCTCATCTGTTCTAGTTGTTCGGTTTTGTGGTGATTTTCTTTTGGGTTTTATATACCACTCATAGCAGGTATATAACACCTGCTATGCTAAGCGGTACCCTGGTTCTATACTCAGGAATCACTCCTAGAAATGCTCAAAAGGTCCATAAGGGTTGCGGGGATCAAACCCAGGTTGGCCACATAGTAGGAAAGCACCTTACTCACTGTATTATTACTCTGAGAGCAAGTTTTCTTAAATTCTCAACTAAGATTAGGATTTATATTTTTATACAAATCAAAGTCAACAAGAACACAGTTAATGCCTTCCCCCCAATTATTGTTCATGGATCCCACCTTGATAATCACATTAGCTCTGGTTAATGTTAAAATGGTTTTAAATGCTATCTCAGCAGGACAGAGGTTTATAAACCAGAAGTATGTTGGAGGTGAGACAAAGTCTTCAAGGCATCAAAACATAACCAGGGTACAGAGTTGGTGAGGAGTGGCCAAAGAGGACTTTAGACTAATCTATGTATTAATTTCTTATAAAGGAATGCATTTGTAAATTATTCATATAATTAAAAATTAACTTTAAGGTAGGGTTAAAGGGCATGTCATATAATTGCATTATCTGTGATGAGGGTTATAAGTTATTTTTAAAATAGTGAAATCTCTCAACAAACATTTTATACAATACTGTGATTATCATTTGTGTAATTATCACTTTTTGTATCAGATTTTAATTTACTTTGTTTGGGGGGCCACACCCAACTGTGCTCAGTTCTTACTCCTGGCTGTGTGCTCAGTAATCACTCCTGGCAGTGCTTGGGGGACCATATGGGGTGTCAGGGGTTAAACTGGGTCGGCTGCATCCAAGACAAGCACCTTACCTACTGTTCTATCTCTTTGACCCCTGGTATAGAATTTTTAAATGCCATGGATGATTTGGGTGAAATAAGGAATAAGGAGATAGTCTTTTTTGTTTTGTTTTGTTTTGCTTTTTGGGTCACATCCGGCAATGCACAGGGGTCACTCCTGGCTCATGCACTCAGGAACTAACTCCTGGCGGTGCTCAGGGGACCATATGGGATGCTGGGAATTGAACCCGGGTCGGCCGCGTGCAAGACAAATGCCCTACCCGTTGTGGTATTATGGCTCCAGCCCCATAAGGAGATAGTCTTGAGAAAAGAATGCTTCCACCCCTCTGCTCTTCCTATTTGTGCCACCCTCGGTAATGCCTGGCATGGGTTCAGTCTGGTAAAGTCTGTTACGAGCATCGATTGCAATACGGATGCTCATGGCCTGCCAGCTCTGCAAGGCGGTTGCCATGCTGCACCTGAAGCCCTCTTGTTCTGCATACCACAAAGACTGCTCCCCACCATTCGAATTCTCGGGGATCCCTGGACTCAAGCTGGAGTGAGGAATTGCTTTTTGCAGAGAAAGTTAGGCCAGTATTCCCTTCAGCAAGGAAGTTTCAGGTCTATCACCTTGCCTCTCAGAAAAGAATTTCAGGATGAGGTGAAGTAGTGAAGCAAAATAGTGTTTAGTTTTGTTTTGGGGTCATATTCGGCAGTTCTCAGGACTTACTCCTGGCTCTGACTCAGGGATCACTCTTAGCAGTGCTCAGGGAACCATTTGGGGTACTAGAAATCAAACCCAGGTCACCAGGTATGCAGGGCAAGTGTCCTACCTGCTATCCTATGTCTCCAGCCAGCCACAGCAAAATAGTTTTATTTGTTTGATTGTTTAATAGTTTTTTAACTTGAGTCACTGTGAGATAAAGCATTACAAAATTATTCATGTTTGCGTTTTAGTCATACAATATTCCAAAACCCAACCCTCCACTAGTGTAATTTCCCAGCACCAGTGTCCCCAGTTTCCCTCCCACCCTTACCAGCAAAATAGTTTTCACTGAAACAAATTTAAAGAAATGAGAGGGGAGAGACCGAGAAATGTTCCAGAGAGAACATGAGATTCTTTAAGAGGGAAAAAAGCAGAGAATGGCTTTTGGGAAAAGATTATATACAATTCCTCCAAATTGTCAGGGCCTGAAATTCTCTGCATACATAAAAGCTGGTCTGGGTGCTCTCAGGGGAAAAGTCTCAAGGGTCCTTTCATACTTTTATCAGGCACAATCTTTAGATTCTTCAATAGTTTCTCCTTTTCTGAGCAGTAGCCTGCTCTGGTGGTGTTTCCATTTCTGCCTCTCCAAAAACTCAGTACTTGCATTTCAAAGAGATGTGTCACCTATGCCTTTAGGCTATTTCAGGGCTGGGCTATTTCTTTCTAGTTTTATAGTTCCTGAAAACTCATTGCCTGCCCACCTTTTCTATCTTCCTGCACCCAAAAACATATGATTATTTCCTTCCTCAGAAACCACCTTCTTCTGTTTATGTTTCATCATCATCATCATCATCATCATCATCATCATCATCATCATCCCATTGATCATCGAATTTCTCCAGTCTCAGTAACGTCTCCATTGGTCCTATCCCTGAGATTTTAGAAGCCCCTCTTTCCTCATCCTTTCCAATGGAGGCACTTTCAGGATCAGGGGAATGAGACCCATCATTGTTACTGGTTTGGGCATATGAATATGCCATGAGGAGTTTGCCAGGCTCTCCCATGTGGGCAGGAAACTCTCGGTAGCTTGCCAGGTTCTCCCAGAGGGAGAATTAGGCTATAAGATGTGACTCAGCTGCTTATGCGTCATTATAGCTTAGCTATATGGCATATGGTTCCTGGACAGTCATGGTGCACTGCCCAAGTGTGTCTAACTCAATGAAATAAATAGCTGAGACACAGAAGGGGAGGAGGATAGAAGTTTATTTCATCACAACGGGCCTAGGGAACATAATGGGTCGAAGGATACTAAGCCATTTAAATGATTCAAACACTTAGGTTGCATTTATACTTTAAAACTACACTCCAATGTGTCAAATTAAGATCATGCAAGATAAACCATGGTTTTTATTTATGTTTAAAACATGATGCAGTGTGCTGTAGTGGTAGTAGGGTGCTTGCCTTGCACATGGCTGACCAGGTTCCATCTCCAGCATCCCATATGTTTCCCTGATGGCCATGAGTAGTTCCTGAGTACAGAGGCAGGAGTAAGCCCTGAGCATTACCAGCTGTGCTCTAAAATACAAACAAAAAATTAAATAAAACAAAATGTAGTTTACAGACATCTATCAACAAGGTTTAACTTCAGTTCTATCTATACCTCTCACAGGAGAAATTTGTCTCTTTGATGTCAGTGGGCCTCACAGATGGTTTATGTGAGGCAAGGAGGAGAGCGACAGTCACTTTCTCCTGATCCACTTCTGCACCCCGAGACCACGAGTTTTAGGGTTCTTGCCTTGCAGAAAAGACTTTCAGGAGTAGACAAGCAGTGAGGTAGAACAGATTTTACTTGGAAGGTTTTTTTAAGGTATGGAGGAAAGAGAGAGAGAGAGAGAGAGAGAAGAAACAGAAACACAGAGAGAGAGAGAGAGAGAGACAGAGTCAGAGACAGAGAAACATGTAGATAGGAAAGTACACATCTCAAGAGGGGAGATGTGCTCAGCCATGTGGGTGCAAGCAGCACAAGGGCTCAGGCAGCATAAGCACACTCTCCTTTTGTTCAAGGTGGCTTTTATAGGGTTTTTCCAAGCTGCCCCCACATGGGGCTTTCTAGCTAGATAAGAGTCTAATATTGTTATCTAACAATATTTAGATATTGTTAGATAAGAGTCTGTTGTTGCTAAGCAGGTAGAGTTGGGAGTGGTCTTCTTTGAAAGTCCTTTTCTTGTTCCTGCTGTATAATCAGATTAGCACTGTAGCAGTGTCTTCCCGTTATTCATTGATTTGCTCGAGCGGGCATCAGTAACATCTCCATTGTGAGACTTATTATTACTGTTTTGGCATATCGAATACGCCACGGGTAGCTGCCAGGCTCTGCCGTGCATGCAGGATACTCTCCGTAGCTTGTTGGGCTCTCTGAGAGGGATGGAAGAATCGAACCCTGGTCGGCCGCATACAAGGCAAACACCCTACCCGCTGTGCTATTGTTCCAGTCAGGATAATCAGATTAAAGGAAGGAACTGAGGATGCTCTAGTAATTTCCTTCAGGCTCTTTGTGCAGGGAGGGGTCACTCTCCTCAGGGTCTGCTGATGGAGAAGGTCTTATCATGCTTCTTGCTTTCTGTATCCACAAGGTGGGTCAGACTTAGGAATGGTGGATTTGTTTCTTCCCAGAAATTTCATTGCAACCAACAATAAGGAGGTGGGGGCGGGGGTGGGGGGTGGGGGGCTTCCCTAACCTACCTGCCTACATCATCTTTCCATAGCACAGGGTCAGGGCATGCTCTTTGCCATTCCTAATCAGTACAGGTGCTTGTAAATCACAGGGTCTGTTAGGGATTCACTGCAGGGTCTCTAAGGGATTTCTACAGACAGCACACATGGTGTGACTCTTAACAAACATATAACCCTTCCAGCAATATGTGGACGATGTTTTCTTAAACTATATGATATAGCAGACTATAACAAATAACTTAAATCAGTACATATCAATGGGAGCAAACACAATAATTTTTTTCCTAGCCTTTCCTGGCTTCTTTTCCCTCCTTGACAATTCTGGAAAAACACTCTCCCCATAAAACAGTAACAGCAGCAAGAGACAGAGGAACTAGATGGTAAAATTTAAAAAATGGTCATCTACGGCACTTGTTAATATATCTTCCCCAGACTCTAAATATAAGAATTCAGGACAACCACTGCCTGATACCCATGTGTATGCAGAAGAAAGAGTGTGAGAAATAACAATAGCAAAATAGTCACAGAAAGGAAAAGGGGACTAATTTGAGCAAAGGATTTGAAATGATTTGGGTTTTGCCCCTGCAAATAGGATAAATACAGGGATTTCAGAGACAGAATAGGTTTTTAACTATTTTTTTTTCATTGAATCACTACGAGATTCAAAGTCACAAAATTGTTCAATGATTGAGTCTCAGTCACACATTGTTCCAACCCCCATCTCTTCACCCGTGCACACTTCCTACCACTAATGTTCCCAGTTTCCTCCCACCCTCCTCCCCCAGAGTAATCTTGACCCAGACCTCTTAAGCTGTGGGTTGAAATGAGATCATGAAACCGAATATAGGACTGATAAAAAAAATAATGTCCTAGTATTAAAAGTTCCCAAACATATAAAAACCAAAAATTAATTCAAAGTCAAGCCCTACAGAGAGTTTGCTTAAGACAAATAGCAGGAGGGCTGGAGAGATAGTACAGCGGGTAGGGCGTTTGCCTTGTACGTAGGTTGATCCCTGGCATACCACATGGTCCCCCAAGCACCTCCAGGAGTAATTCCTGAGTGCAGAGCCATGAGTAACCCCTGAGCATTGCTGGGTGTGACCCAAAAAGCAACAACAAACAAACAAAAAAAAGACAAATAGTAGGAGGCTTGCTCTTCAAGCCCGAGTTCTCTCTCTCTCTCTCTCTCTCTCTCTCTCTCTCTCTCTCTCTCTCTCTCTCTCTCTCTCTCTCTCTCTCTTTTTTTTTTCTTTTTGGGTCACACCTGGCGATGCACAGGGGTTACTCCTGGCTCTGCACTCAGGAATTACTCCTGGCGGTGCTCAGGGGACCATATGGGATGCTGGGAATCAAACCCGGGTCGACCGCATGCAAGGCAAACGCCCTTCCCGCTGTGCTATTGCTCCAGCCCCGCACTCTCCCTTTTAACCTGTATTTTGCTTGCTTGTCTCTTTACTTTCTTTTTTCCACTCTGAAGAAGTCTGTGTTCTCTCTCCAATATGTCCTTCTCCCTCTCTCTTCCCTAACATGTTCCTAACATCATTCTAAGTAGGTTTCAGTAAAAAGCTACCTTGTTGACTCAACATTTTTTTAAAGACAAAAAGGAGGAGCTGGAGAGTTAGAGAGTGGGTAAGGTACTTGCTTTCCTTGCACAAGACCAACCTGAAGTTTGATTGCTGGTACAAAATATCCCTGACACAACAGTATCTTGTTGATCCCTGACATAATATATCTTGTTGATCCCTGACACAGCGTATCTTATTGATCCCTGACACAGCATATCTTGTTGATCCCTGACACAACATATCTTGGTGATACCTGACACAACATATCTTGGTGATCTCAAATGTGATCCTGAGCTCAGAGCCGTAAGTAAGCCCTGACCTCTGCAGGGTGTGCCTTCCCCCAAAGACAAATAGTAGGAAAAAAGAGTCAAAACATGAAATCACCCCAAATCATCATCAACAGATGACTGAATAAAGAAACTGGGGCAGGAGGGGAGAGGGGAGGGTAAGGAGGCTAGGAGGGGTATAGTCACTTAGCTCTGACGTGCTATTTAAGGGTAAACCTTAATAGCAAGAGCAAGATATACACCAAAATAGTGAATGTCTTGGGTTCACCCTCAAGTAACCCACAAAACCCATTATTTTGTGTTCACTTCAAAAGGAAAGGCTCAGCTACAAGTCTTCGAGCTGATATCTCAGAGGAATGCAGAAGGAGGGTGCTACCAGAAAGAAGCCAAATAGAAACCCAACTAAACCAGTTATGCCAAGATAGAAACCAGCGTAGATCTTTCATTTTAATGCTGAAAAAAAAATTTTTTTCTTTTGTTTTGTTGTTGAGCCACACCTGGCATTGCTCAGGAGTTACTCTTAGCTCTGCACTCAGGAATTATTCCTGGCAGTGCTTAGGGGACCATATGGGATGCTGGGGATTAAGCCCAGATCAGCTGTGTGCCAGGCAAATGCCTTATTTACTGTATGTGTCTTTGGGTACCAAATGAATGGGATTTTGCAGCCAGGGTGATAGTATAGCTGGAAGGACACTTGCCTGGCATATGGCCCAGCCGGGTTCAAACCCTGGCATCTTATATGGTCCCTCAAGCCCACCAAAAGGGATTCCTGAGTAAAGAGTCAGAGGTAATCCTGTGCATTGCCAGGTGTGCCCCCCAAACAGACAAACAAACAAAATAATAGACTTGAAACTACAAATTTAAAAGGTCTTGGGACTGGAGCGATAGCACAGCGGGTAGGGCGTTTGCCTGGCACACGGCCGACCCGGGTTCAATTCCCAGCATCCCATATGGTCCCCTGAGCACCACCAGGGGTGATTCCTGAGTGCAGAGCCAGGAGTAACCCCTGTGCATCGCTGGGTGTGACCCAAAAAGCAAAAAAAAAAAAAAAAAAAGGTCTTATTACACCTGAAATATTGACCCAGAAAAATTAACAAGACACATTCCAGGCTCTGGTGTTGTTGGTAATGAAGTAGCATTACTAGTATAAAACAATATGGAGGGGCTGGAGCGATAGTACAGCGGGTAGGGCATTTGCACATGACTAATCCGGGTTTGATTCCCGGCATCTCATATGGTCCCCCAAGCACCACCAGCAGTAATTACTGAATGCAGAACCAGGAGTAACCCCTGAGCATAGTTGGGTGTGACTCCAAAAGCAAAAAACCAAAGTGGAAACAGTTGTAAATCACATTTGTTATAAAATAACATATATAGATACATATACATTTATATCTATAATATATATTTAAAAAGGACATATTCCAGGACTGAGGGCAGCTTGGTATGGATCCCCAGCTCCATCTGGCCACCCTAGCAATTTCAGAAACTCTGATTGAGCACTGATCCAGGAGTAATCCCTGAACACTGCTGGGAGATTTTCAAAAACCAAAATCAAGGCAAACAAGAAAAAGAAGATAGATATATTCAAAACATTTTTAAAACTCTCTCTCTCTCTCCCTCCCTCCTCCCTTTTTTCTGTTTTAGTTTTTGTTTTTAGCACTGCACTCAGGAATCATTCCTGGCAGTGCTCGGGGGTCCATGTGGGATGCCAGGATTTGAACCCAGCTCAGTCGCATACAGTCAAACACCTTACCCATTGTACTATCTCTCCGGCCCCCTCTTTTCTTTCTTGCACTAAGAATCAAACCTAGGTCCTCACATGTATAAGGCAAGTGCACTTCCACTTAGTCACATCCCTAGCTTCTCCTGACTTTGTTTTTATTTTGTTGTTATTGTTTTGGAGTCTCATGCATCAGTTCTCAGGACTTATTCCTGGCTCTGAGCTCAGGGATTAGGAATCACTTCTGGCAGGCTGAGGGGGTGGGGGGGGCAGGGGCGGCATTTGGTGTACCAGGAATACAACTCGGGTCAGCTGTATGCAAGGAAAGCTTCCTACCCACTGTGTTATTACTTTGGCCCATGCCTTTTTTTTTTTTAAACTGCCCCCCTCCCCCCAACACCTTTTCCTTCCTTTTGATACTGCTGTTGTGATGATCAGGGATCACACATCTGATTGTGGTGTTTGCTCACTCGGCCAGGGTGTTCACCAGAGGTCACAAACTTAAGTTGCAGTGCTTACACGTGTTCCCCATTAGTCACACTCAATTTAGTTGTGGTTTTTTAGCACATTCTGGTTGTAATGACCACTGGGGATTCTTTGGTGCTTATATACATGCTTGGCAGGGATCACAATTCCTTGTCACGGTGCTCGATGGGGGTCATAGGCTTCCTTGTAGTGCTAGGAGTCTCAGACAGCAGAGTACAGGAACCATGTTAGATGCATGTGGGTGGCATTGGGGTCCCAATTCATAGGCATATGCTTGCAAGACCCTTGCCTCTAGTAATTGAGCATATTATGGATTGAAAATTTAGATTTTCATTGAAATTTTAGTAGCAATGCTTTATGCTGGAAGAAAATATAATCATATATTTAAGTTATTCAAGCAAAAAAAATGTGTAACAAGAATTTGTGTCCAGGTAAATTAAGTACAAATGACACAGAGGCAGGCTATTATCAACATGCAAACACTTGAAAATCTTATTCACAACTGAAATCGCTAGACTTTTCTACGAGTGGGGATGGGCTATCTCCCCCAGCCCACTTCCCAGTACTTTCAAAAGCCCCAGCAGTCACATCTACACCCCAAAGTCACCACAGTTATAAATTTAACTCCAGATGTATCACTCCCTTAAAAATTCTTGACTTCCTGGAGCAAGAAGCTGTGTGACATCTCAATCTCCACAACACTAATAAACCAATAGTAGCACACCAGATCGGATGGGATATAATGTAGGAGGCAATCAGTCTCAATGAACAGAACATAAACATAGAATGGAATATAAACATAACCTGTAACAACATCATAAGAATCTCTCATACAATGACTTAATATCTCCATGTAAGATACAACAATTTACACTAATTTTCTTCTAAGCAAACATTTTTTGATCATTTAGTTAGCAAAATTATTGACAAGAAGCAATATACTATAAATTATTGGGGATCTGCTATGGGGTCAGACTTAAGGGGCAGTTGGGAAAACTAGAGACTATGGTGGAGGGAGAGTGTAATGGTGTGATGGGTGTTGGAATGTTGAATGCCTGTAAGTTATGAACAACTTGGTAAGCCACAGTGTTTATATAAAGTGTAGGGGAACATTTTACATCCGTTTTACCTATTCCATGTAAATTCCAAAATATATTAAGATAGAATTGCTTTTAAAGTTTTGCTAATGACAGGTGAAACATAATTATTACCATAAGGAGATCAAGTATAAAATAAAATTTATGTAATATGCAATATGCTTTAGATTCCAGAGTTAAAAACTTTTTTTTGGGTCACACCCGGCGATGCACAGGGGTTACTCCTGGCTCTGCACTCAGGAATTACCCCTGGCGGTGCTCAGGGGACCATATGGGGTGCTGGGAATAGAACCCAGGTCTGCTGCGTGCAAGGCAAACGCCCTACCTGCTGTGCTAGTGCTCCAGCCCCCAGAGTTAAAAACTTATATATGTTATTGAGAATAGGCATTTTATTATATTGTATTATATGGTTTTAATTTTCTTTTTCTTTTTTCTTTTTGGGTTACGCCTGGCAATGCACATGGGCTACTCCTGGCTTTGCACTCAGGAATTACCCCTGGCGGTGCTCAGGGGACCATATGGGATGCTGGGAATTGAACCCGGGTTGGTCGCATGCAAGGCAAATGCCCTACCTGCTGTGTTATTGCTTCAGCCCCAGTTTTAATTTTCTTATTCACACAGGTCAAAATGACATAGTAATCACCAATTAGTTCTTACTGATTTATTTCCTGATCATCCTATTTGCCATTTCTTAAAATTTTGTTGGAATAAGCAATAAGAAGTAAATTTTTTCCTAAGGGGACAGGTTGGGATTGGGAGGGAAACTGGGGTTATTGGTGGAGAGATGGTCACACTGGTGGTATTGGAACACTAAAAGCTTGATGAAACAACTGTATAATGAACAACTTTGTAAATCACGATGTTTTTGTTTTGTTTTGTTTTGTTTGTTTTTTGCTTTTTGGGTCAAGCCCAGCAATACACAGGGGTTGCCCCTGGTTCTGCACTCAGAAATTACTCCTGGCGGTACTCAGGGGACCATATGGGATGCTGGGAATCGAACCCAGGTTGGCCACGTGCAAGGCAAATGCCCTACCCACTGTGTTATCACTCCAGCCCCCAAAGCATATATTTTTGTATCTTTCCTCTAGGCTCAGCATCTTTGACTTAAGTGTGTTACATATGTAGATGAAACAAATTTAAACACCGTGCTTTACAAAGTTGTTCATGATGAACTGTGATTCGATATTTCAGCACTGATATTCCCACCACCACTGTCACTTTGCCTCCACCATTGTCTCCATTTTTCTAGTCAATACCCAAGCCTTCCCCCATTGCAGGCTCACAATGATTTGTTTTATATTGCTTGTTGTCAATAAATGGCCAATGGAATGATCAAAAAATATATCAGTAAAAGAAAATTTGTGAAAATTGTTGCATCTCAACATGGGGACATTAAGTCCTTGCCTGAGAGTTTACTAAACTGTTCCTGCAAGTGAAGCCGTCTCTGTTAATGTTTTTGTTAGTCGAGATTAGTTGGCTTCTACATTACATTCCCATCCAATCTGGTGTGCTCCTACTGGGATGTTAGTATTGTAAAGTTTGGAGATGTGGTTCCAGAAAATCCATAATATTTAACTGGGCAGTCCGACTGGAGGCATGGAGAAAGCTTTTGGGATATGAGTGCAGCTGTTGCGGCTTCTGTAGGGCAGAAACTGTTTTGCCCCCTCCCAAGGCTGCTCAGGAGGTCTCATCAGTAGCCTATATTTAAATATTTTTTGCTGTTAGTTGATCTCTTTCAAGATTTGTTTATGAGTCTCTGGAAGAATGCCGGTAAATGAATTTACATGGTAGCAGCAGTAGGACACATGTGTCTTGGCTTGAAAAAAAATTTTTTTTTTGCTTTTTGGGTCACACCCGGCAATGCTCAGGGGTTACTCCTGGCTTTGCACTCAGGAATTACTCCTGGCAGTGCTCAGGGGACCAAATGGGATGCTGAGAATCGAACCTGGATTGGCCACATGCAAGCAAATGCCCTACCGCTCTGCTATCGCTCCAGCCCCTTGGCTTGAAGATTTTTATATTAAAATATTTATTTGATGGAGGTGGAGACTAGTACAAAGGGTTAACATGCTTGCCTTGCATGTGGCTGACCCTGGTTAGATTCCTAGTATGGTTCCCTGAACCCTGCCAGAAGTGAACCCTGAGCACAGAACCAGGAGTAAGCCCTGAGCATTGCCAGGTGTGGCCCAAAACCCTCCACCCAAATAAGTTTACTTGGGGACAAAGAGATAGCTTAAAGGGCCGGTGTACACATTTTTCATGTGAGGACAGGGTTTTATCTCCACCTCTGTATTTTTCCCCATTACAAGCACTGCTAGATATGACCCAAAGCACCAAGTCAGGGATAGTCCTAAGCACCACTCTGTGTGACCCAAAAAATGAGCAAAAAAAAAAAAAAGTTTATTAAGTGAATACATACTGAGAAATAAATGAAACTACGCCAAATTGTATTCTTTATTGGCCTACCTTAACCATACAGTCACCTTCAGACATGAATATTGGTTGGAGCCTTTCTTGACCTTGAGATCTCAGCTGTTACAGGAACTTTCAGGTCTTTGCAAGATTTGCCTTTTTTGAAGAGAAATGAAGAATAGGAGAACAGTTCTTCAGTAGAAAGCTTACCATTTGGGGGAGGGTACAGAGAGGTAAGTTAGGGAAGCTGGGGAAGAGAACACTAAGACGGTGGGATAAATCTAGAATCAGGCTGGGGCAGGGCAGGAGGAAAACTGGGACATTGGTGGGGGAAGTGGACGCTAGTGAAAGGTCAGTGTTGGAATATCATGTGCTTGAAACTGTAACTATAATTTACAGTGGTTGTAATTTTTTTAATTATGAAAAAATAAAAAACGTAATGACAAGAAATGCTATCTAAAATAAATCGAAATTTAACCTTGGTGGATAGTAAGCGAAGGTGGATTTAACCTTACTCAATAGTGTTTCAATATAAATGAATACATGCTTACTTTTGAAATTGAAACACTGGCATTAAAAGTTAAGGAGAAAAAGCATACGTTACAAATACATAAAATAAAGGGAATGGTCAATAAAAGCACAATTATTTTTTCTGAATCTTTTTCTTCAATCATTCATGAAAGATAATTTAAGAGAAATACACACACAAAACAATTTGCCTTTTTCTTATGTTATTTTCATATTTACCACGAAGGAAGGAAAAATACCAGCATCCTTGGGCAGGCCTTGGCTTATCCAGCTTCATTTGAGGAAGATAAGAGAACAACTAAAATATCATGGAACCACTTAGGGAAATTAAGACATTTACTTATTTATTTATTAGCCCGGAAAGCTACTGAGAGTATCCCACCCGCATGGCAAAGCCTGGCAAGCTCCCTGTGGCGTACTCGATGTGCCAAAACAGTAACAACAAATCTCACAATGGAGATGTTACTGGTGCCTGCTTGAGCAAATCGATGAATAACAGGACGACAGTGCTACTTATTAATTTGTTGCTTATTTATTCATTCATTTATTTATTGCCACGTGGCATGGCACTTGGAGTCTACTTCTAGCCCAGTGTTTGGTAATTTCTCCTGGCAATGTGTTGGGGACTATGGAATGCTTTGTATCAAACACAGTCCTCCTACATGCAAAACATGAGCTTCAGCACAATTTCTAGCTTTACAGTACAGATTAATACATTTAAAAGATATTATGTATTTGAGAGAATGGGGCTAGGGATTGGAAAGTGCATAGACATGTCCAGGAAAAACTGTTGGCAGAAAAGATAAATTCTAAAGGGCCTGAGCAATAGAACAGTCGGTAAGGCACTTAGCTTGCAACTAAACCAGCTGCAATCCCTGACACCATATACATCCCCCTGCACCACTAGGAGTGATTGCTGGGCATCCTTGAGTGACCCAAAAAACAACAAAGAAAACCTAAGTCTCCATGCCAGGCTTAATAGTGGAGACCTTCCACTGCCTAGAAGCAATCTGCAGAAACTGAGAAAGGTGCCTGTTTTCCCAAATGTCAAGTTTTCAACAAACACAAGGCGTACAATGAAACAAAAACACGGCCTATCCGAAGAAAAAGAGTAAATATCCAGGAACCATGGCTGAAGAAACAGGCATTGGAGATTTATAAAACATGTACTTTTTTTTTTTTTTGCTTTTTGGGTCACACGTGGCGATCCACAGGGGTTACTCCTGGCTCTGCACTCAGGAATCACTCCTGGCGGTGCCCAGGGGACCATATGGGATGCTGGGAATCGAACCCAGGTCGGCCTCGTGCAAGGCAAACGCCCTACCTGCTGTGCTATCACTCCAGCCCCAAAACATGTACTTTAAGATGACTTTTCTTATGCATTTGGGATAGGGACAACCACGGCAATGATAGTTGGAAACGATCACTCTGGATGAGAAGTGCATGCTGAAATTAGGTAAAGGAACAAACATGATAACCTCTCAGTATCTTGAGATTGCAAGCCATAATGCCCAAAAAAGGAGAGAGAGAGAGAGAGAGAGAGAGAGAGAATGAGAGAGTGAGGAGAAAGTGCCTGCCATAGAGGCAGGTAGGGGTTGCAGGAGGGAAACTGGAGGCATTGGTGGTAGGAAATGTTCACTGGTGGAGGAATAAGTGTTGGAACATTATATGACTGAAAGCTTGTCATGAACAGCTTTGTAACTGTGATTACAACTGTATCTCATGGTAATTCAATTAATAATAATAATAATAATTTAATTTAAAACATAAAATAAAATAAAACAACTTCTCTTTTTGTGGTGGTGAGGAGATACACCCAGTAATGCTCAGGGGTTACTCCTGACTCTGCACTCTAAATTATTCTTTGTGTGAGGTGCTGGAGGAGATCAAACGCTGGTTGGCTTCATGCAAGGCAAATGCCTCACCAACAGTACTATGGCTCCAGCCCTTAAAAACAACTATCTTTAAAAAAAAAAAAAAGCTATCTTTAAAATGATTAAGAACTAAAGAAAATCAGGAAAATTATACATGAACAAAATAAGAATGCCAACAAAATTAGCACTGCACTGTAGCACTGTCATCCCATTGTTCATCGGTTTGCTCGAGCGGGAACCAGTAATGTCTCCATTGTGAGACTTGTTATTGTTTTTGGCATATCAAATATGCCATGGGGAGCTTGCCAGGCTCTCTGAGAGGGACGGAAGAATCGAACCCGGGTTGGCCGCGTGCAAGGCAAACACCCAACCTGCTGTGCTATCACTCCAGTCCTACCAACAAAATTAATTATTAAGAAAAAGGGGCTGGGTTTGAACGATAGCACAGCGGGTAGGGCGTTTGCCTTGCATGCGGCCAACCCGGGTTCGATTCCCAGCATCCCATATGGTCCCCTGAGCACCTTCAGGTGTAGTTCCTAAGTGCAGAGCCAGGAATGACCCCTGTGCATTCCCAGGTGTGACCCAAAAAGAAAAAAAAAAGTGTTGCTGAAAAATACACTTATTAGTGGATTGAAAAATTCACTAGAAGGGTTCAACAGCAGACTTTGTTATGCAAACAAAAAAGAACCAGTGAACTTGAAAACATTTGATCATTTGAAATGATTAAATCTGAACAGCAAAGAGAAAAATGTTGGGGCTGGAGCGATAGCACAGCGGGTAGGGTGTTTGCCTTGCACGCGGCCGACCCAGGTTCTAATCCCAGCATCCCATATGGTCCCCTGAGCACCGCCAGGGGTAATTCCTGAGTCAAGAGCCAGGAGTAACCCCTGTGCATCGCTGGGTGTGACCCAAAAACCAAAAAAAAAAAAAAAAGAAAAATGTTAACAGACTTATAGGACACCATTGAGTGCATCTTATATGTTATGGATGGGAAGGGGGCCTAAGGAAAATAGAACATATTTAAAGAAATAATGACCAATTTTTTCCATAAGGAAATAGATGAATATGTATCACTGTCATCCTGTTGCTCATCAATTTGCTCCAGTGGGCACCAGTAACATCTCCATTGTGAGACTTGTTGTTACTGTTTTTGGCATATCGAATATGTCACAGGATGCTTGCCAGGCTCTGCCGTGCGGTCAGGATACTCTCGGTAGCTTGCCAGGCTCTCCGAGAGGGATGAAGGAATCAAACCCGGGGGTCGGCCGGGTGCAAGGGGGTCGGCCCTACTCACTGTGTTATGAAAATAAAATGTATAAAAATCGCAAAAAAAAAAAACCCTGATATACATTATAATCCAACTGTAGGAAGACAAAGTCAATGACAGGCCACACCCACCCACTATGTTTCCCCCAGACTGCCCAAAGAGCATCACACAAGGACCCAGTGCTGGGACCCACCATCCTCCATTCTGCAAAGTGGATAGATCTGGAGATTATCATGTTGAGTGAAATCAGTCCGAGGGAGGGAAAAAGACTTAGAAGGATCTCTCTCACAGGTGCAATAGAAAGAAACTTCCTCGGGGAACATCAAATGCCCAAAGGCAATAGAAATGAAGAGCCGAACTGGTCTTCAGTAGGAAGCTTGCCACTGAGGCAGGGCTAGAGAGATAAGTCAGGGAAGGGAACACTAGGACAATGGAAGTGGGGAAAAGTGCCTGCCACACAGGAAAACTGGGGGTCACGAGGGAAATTGTCAACACTGATGGAGGGTAGTGGGCACTGGTAAAGAAAACAACATAAGCCTGAAACTTAAACATAAATATCTTTGTAGCATTGTAATTCACTATGATTCAATTCAAATAAATAAAAATTAAGATCTCATTCTGTGTCAATCGCCTAAAATGCACTAATCAAGAAACAGAGTGGGGGGACAGAGCCAGCACACATCACAAAGAAGAAAACCAGTATTGGGCTGGAACAATATTACAGTGGGTAGCATGTTTACCTTGGATGCAGCTGACTGGGGTTTGATCCCTGGCACCCCCATATGGTCCTCCAGGAGTGATCCCTAAATGAAGAGCCAAGACTAAGCACTGAGCACTGCTGGGTGTGGCTCAAAGCAACAACAAAAAAACAAAAACAAAATCATCAGTGTTGATGGGGATGTGGGGAAAAAAGACTTTCATTCCCTATTGGTGGAAATGTCATCTAGCTATTTTGAAGAACATTATGGACACTCATCAAAAAACTACACCAAGTTGAGGCTGGAGCAATAGCACAGCGGGTAGGGCATTTGCCTTGCACACAGTGTGATCCCTCGCATACCACATGGTCCCCCAAGCACCTCCAGGAATAATTCCTGAATACAGAGCCAGGAGTAACCCCTGTGCATTGCCAGATGTGACCCAAAAAGCAAAAAAACAAAAAACAAAAGACTACCCCAAGAGTCAAAAATATCTATTCTGAAAAGAATTTGCACTCACAGCTTCATTTATATATTTGATTATTTTTAAGAAATGCTAAAGTAGTTTTGAGTTGGTTGGCTTGGATTGATTGTCATTATTTATATAAAGTTGTATTCAAGATTAATCAGCAAATAAACTTTCTTTTTGCATCGTCTGCATAGAAAAGGGGGGTGGAATGATAGTACAATGGGTAGGACAATTGCCTTGTACCTGGGCAACCCAGGTTCAATTCCTGACATCTCATATGGTCCCCCAAGCACTGCCAGGAGTAATTCCTGAGTGCAAAGGCAGAAGTAATCCCTGAGCATCATCAGGTGAGACCCAAAAGCCAAAAATTTAAATAAGTAAATAGGTAAATAAATAAGAGATTTGCACTCCTGTGTTCATTGCAACACTATTAACAATAGCCAAAATATGGAAACAACCCAAATATACAAGAACAGATGACTGAATAAAGAAATGATACACAAATACAATGGGATACTACCTGGCTATAAATAATGATAAAATCATGCCATTTGCTGCTACCTGGATGGATCTGGAGAAAATCATGCTGCGTGAAGTTAGTCAGAAGGAGAGGAACAGACACAAAATGATCTCCCATATGTGATATGTAAAGAAATATAGTATATAATAATGAATATAATAAATGCATATAGGATATAATATAAGACATCTTATTTTATATCCTATATCCATTTATTATATCCATTAGAACCTGGGAAGCTACCAAGAGTTTCCTGCCCGCATGGGAGAGCCTGGCAAGCTCCCAGTGGCATATTCAATATGCCAAAACCAGTAACAATGATGGGTCTCATTCCCCTGACCCTGAAAGAGCCTTCAGTGCGGCACCATTGGGAAGGACAAGTAAAGACAGGCTGCTAAAACTCAGGGCTAGGATGAATGGAGACATTACTGAGACCACTCGAGAAAGTCAACAATCAGCGGGATGAGGAGGAGGAGGAGGAGGAGGAGGAGGAGGATATAATAAATGCCCAAAGGCAACAGAAATCAAGAACTGGTCTTGTTTTCTGTGAAAATTGTTAAGTCCTTATCTAAGAAGAGCGGAGGGTTGGGGAGGAGAAAGATTGGGATGTGTGTGGGGGCAAATGACACTGGGACAATGGTGGAAGGAAGTGGACAATGCAGGGGTAGGGGCTGCTGTATTTTTTTTTTATGCATGAAACCCTACTAGTAACAGTATTGTAAACCACAGTATCTAAAATAAAAATACTTTTTTTAGCTACACCCACAAGTGCTGAGGCCTTAGCCCTCTCTCTGTGCTCAGAGATTACACCTGGCAGGCCAAGGCTGAGGGTACTGGCGATTGAACCTGGGCTGACCGAATACAAGTAAGCGCCCTAGATGACGTGCTATGGTTCTGGCCCTAAAATAAAAACAAAATAAACGTTGGTGGGAGTGGGAGGGAAATTGTCACATCCAACTGTGCTCAAGGCCAACTCCTATCTCTGTGCTCGGGGATCACTCCTGGTGAGATTGGAGACTATATGATGGCAGGGATTTAACCTGGGTCGGTAGCATGCAAAGCAAGTGTCCTATCTACTGTGCAATTGCTCCAGCTCCTAATTTTTTTTTTTAATCAAAGACAATTTATAAAGTAGCAAAAGATGTCATTTGTAAGTAACAGGAATTCTCAATAAGGCAATCAGGGCCCACAGTAATAGTACGAGTAGCAAGGGCTTTTTCCTTGTACACAACCAAGCCAGGTTTGATCCCCAGAACCACACATGGTCCTCGGAGCACTTCCAGGAATGATCTCTGCATGCAGAGCCAGTAAGTCCTCAGCAACACTGATGTGCAGCCTCCCTCTCCACCAGAGACAGTCAGAGCTCTTCACAGTAGAAAACTTGCTGACCAGAATGTCAGAGAATTCCACACCTAAAAAAAACCCATGTCATTCAAAACTGAAGAAAGGGCCGGAGCAATAGTACAGTGGGTAGGGCATTTGCCTTGCACGCAGCTCACCAGGTTCGATCCCCAGCGTCCCATATGGTCCCCCAGCACCAGCAGGAGTAATTCCTGAGTGCAGAGCTAGGAGTAACCCTGAGCATAGCTGGGTGTGACCCAAAATGGAAAAAAAAAACAACTGAAGGAGAGAGCTGTGACTACCAACCCTACCCTACCAATTCCCAACTAAATCTCCCAGGAGACGTACACCAAGCATATATAATTCATGGAAACATCAGTTCCCCAAAGCTAAAAACTCTGGGGCACCCTTGGGAGGCAGGTGGGCCAAGTACCCGCCCAGTCATAGCCTGACAGTCACACTCACAGACCTTCACTGCAGCCACACCAAGTGCTCAACTTGACAGGTTCATGAATATTCTCCGTAGAGACGTCAAACTGCAAATAATTTCAGGTACCTGGTGTCCAGGCTGAGGACTCTGGTGTTTTCACAATCAGGGTCAGTAACCTCTCCACATCCCCCAGCTGCCACCTGCACTTCCGATTGCCCCAACAGCTCTCCTACCTCTCAAAGCCAACACCACGTCAACTCACTGGCCCACACAAAGTTTCTGGACTGTTGACACCTCCTAATTACTCAATATTGCAAGTCCAGCAGGAGCACACCAAGTTAGATGGGAAAATAACATAGAAGCTGACTAAACTCAACAAACAAAAACAATTACACAGGGGCTGGAGTGATAGCACAGTGGGTAGGGCATTTGCCTTGCACGTGGCCGACCCGGGTTCTAATCCCAGCGTCCCACATGGTCCCCTGAGCACCGCCAGGGGTAATTCCTGAGTGAAGAGCCAGGAGTAACCCCTGTGCATCGCCGGGTGTGACCCAAAAAAACCCCCCAAAAAAATTGCACAGATGGCTCAACTAGCAACAAACACCTTAATAAATTCTTAGACAAGGACTTAACTCCGTGATCAGATATTACAATTTTCATATAAATTGACTTTTTATACTTTTGATTTTAGTATTAGAGTTTTGTTATCAAACCAGTTTTAAATTATAGAATTTTATTAACAGTTGTGGCTTTTTCCTAGATTTAAACAAATAACTAAAAAAAAACTAGAGGAGAAATTAAGACATTTCCAGATAAATGAAAGGTAAGGGAGTTTATTATCACTAGATCTGCCTGCAAAAAATGATAAGGAGAGTCCTTTATTTCAAAACAAAAGAACTCTAGACAATAACTTGCAGTCATACAAAAGCAGAGAGTTCTTAGAAGGTAAATATGTGGACAAATATAAAAGCCAATATTACTGTAACTTTGAATTTTAATTATATTTATTTCATAAGATTTAAAGACTAAAGCAAAAAAATTAATTCCAAATCTATGGTAATGGGGATTAAAGATATAATATATTAGGTAGGACACTTACCTTGCATAAAGTCAACCCTGGTTTAGCCTCTCATAGCCCATATGGTCCCCTCAGCCAGGTCTGGAATGATCCCTGTATCCAGAGCCAGGAGTCAGCCCTGAGGACCACTGGCTGAGTGGTGACCCTAAAATAAAAAGTGAAACCCCTATGTTAATGGATACAAAATATATAAGCGTGTAATTGTGACATTAGTAACATGGGGAGGTGGAGCTATATTGATTTTGTATATGATTGAAGTTGGTATTAGTTTAAAATAGAACAAAAAAGAGAAACCCCTATGTTAGTGGGTACAAAACATATAAACATGTAATTTGTGAAATTAATAACATGGGGAGATGGAGCTATATAGGACTACTGCTTTTGCATATAATTGAAGTTGGTATTAGTTTAAAATAGATTATTGGGGCTGGAGTAATAGCACAGCAGGTAGGGAGATTGCTTTGCACACAGCCGCCCCGGGTTCAATTCCCAGCATCCCATATGGTCCCCTGAGCACCGCCAGGAGTAATTCCTGAGTGCAGAGCCAGGAGTAACCCCTGTGCATTGCCGGATGTAACCCCAAAATAAAATAAAATAAAATAAAAATAGACTGTTGGGGGAGTGGAGAAATAGTATGGATGTTAAGGTGCTTGCCTTGCATGCAGTTGATCCTGGTTTGAATAACCCTCAAAGCATATGGTTCTCTGAAGGCTGGAGCAATAGAGCAGCAGGTAGGGCGTTCGCCTTGCACGCGGCCAACTTGGGTTAAATTCCTCCGCCCCTCTCAGAGAGCCCGGCAAGCTACCGAGAGTATTTGCTGGATATGATCCAAAAACAAGGAATAGGGGCCATGGAGATAGTTCAGTAGGCTGGAGTGCATGCTCTACGTGCAGGAAGCCCAGGTTTGACGCCTGGTATCACACGATCCCCTGAGCATCACCCGGAGCAACCTCCAAGGCAGGAGCAGAACTTGAGCACTAATTTCCTGGTGTGTCCTCAAAACCAAATACATTTTTTAAGACTTTGTTCATTTTTCGGCCCATTTTTTGAGCACTTAACTGTGCTCAAGCCTTACTCCTGGCTCTGTGCTCATGGATTACTCCAGTCAGGCTCGGGGGAACCATATGGGTGCTGGGGACTGAACCTGGGTCACGTGCAAAGCAAGCACCTTACCCACTTGCACTATCTCTTTGGCCCCATAGATAAAAAATTTTAATTAAGTAAAATATATTGCTAGAGCTGAGGATATGACTTACAGGGTCAAAGCACATGCTCTGCATGCAGGAGCCTCAGGTCCAGTCTCCTGCAGTGAGTGTTTCTCCCAAGCACTATTAGGAATGACCCTGGACAACCACCAGTTGTGACAAAAACAAACAAACAAACACCTTAATTAACTAATAGTTCAAATGTATTGTTACAGCATAAAATGTTATAGGTAATCTTCATGGAAATGACAAAAATGTATATGGAATATCACTGTCATTGATTTGCTCGAGAGGGCACCAGTAACATCTCCATTTTGAGACTTGTTGTTACTATTTTTTGGCATATAGAATATGCCATGGGTAGCTTGCCAGGCTCTGCTGTGCGGGTGAGATACTCTCGGTAGCTTGCCAGGCTTTCTGAGAGGGGCAGAGGAATCAAACCCGGGTCGGCCGCATGCAAGGCAAATGCCCTACCGCTGTGCTATCGCTCCAGCCCATATGGAATATACACAAAAATAAACAAGATGTCAAAACATGTGACTTCAGAAAATCAACTAAATCTGAAGTTTTCACCAGAGAGATAGTATAGTGGATAAGGCTCTTGAGCACTGCCAGTAGTGCTCCCTGAGCATAGAACCAGGAGTAATCCCTGACCATAGCCAAGGATTGGCTCAAAACAAACAAAATAAATAACTGAACAAAGCTCAAAGTAGACAAATAAAGGGGGAAGTTAAGGACAAAATAAAACATAAGTCATATATAAAACAAATAACCAGATGGCAGAATCAAGTCCTTTCCTACTAAAAATCACAATCTAGATCAATCAAAATTGTGGAAGGATGGCTTTCAAAGAAAAATGAGATTTAAAACTAAAATAAGGGGACCAGAGTGATAGTATAGCTGGGTAGGGACCCAGGTTCAATCTCTGGCATCCCATGCGGTCCCCCAAGCAGTGCCAAGAATAATTCCTAAGTGCAGAGTCAAAAGTAACCCCTGAGCAATGCTGAGTGTAACCCCAAAAGGAAAAAAAAAAACACCTAAAATAAGATAGCTAATTACCATTCCTTTTTTTTAAAAAAAAAAAGTAGGTTTCAATTATAAACTGTTCTATTATACATAAATTATATATTTGCTCTTTGTCCCCAATTCCAGGGACAAAGCTTCAAAAACCCTTGGAATATGCTGTGTGATTGGAATATAACAAGGTTAACTATATCTAACTTTACTGCAACAGATAACATGGTGAGTCTGATAATTTCAAGGGAGGGGCTGGCTGAACACAGGATTAGTGGGTTGGAAATTTGAGCTCCACCTTCCAACCTCCAGAGAGGGACCAAAGGTGTAATCAATAATACCTACATAATGAAATAAGACTTTGTAACAAGGAGCCTTGGGATTGTTAAACAAGCTGACATCCCGAAGGATGGTGCATCCTGACAGGACTTGGAAGCTCTGAAACCCCATTCCTTGCTCTGTGTATCTCTTCCATTTGTTTACTCCTGAGCTTTATCTTTTATAGTAGAGCAATTTTCTATTCCTATGAATGATTCTACAGAATTTCTGAATCTGTGCTGGAGGTCATGGGATCTCTTGTACTCATAATGGTCTGGGAAGAAACACTCATGGTTTCCGGACTTCACTTGTGACTAGTGTTGTTAGTAGAAACAGTCTTGTGGGACTAAGCCTTCAGTAAGCCCTAAACTCAAATCTCAGTTCTGCCACTATGTAATCTCTCTCTTTTTTTGTTGTTGTTGATGGGGGGGGCATCCATCTTTTTTTTTACCTTTTTGGGTCACACTCAGTGATGCTCAGGGGTTACTCCTGGCTCAGGTACTCATGAATTACCCGGCGGTGCTTGGGGTACCATATGGGATGCTGGGAATTGAACCCGGGTCAGCCACATGCAAGGCAAAAGTCCTACCTGCTGTGCTATTGCTCCAGCCCCGGGGGCACCCGTCTTTATGCTCAGGGCTTACCCCTGGATCTGAGCTCAGGGATCACTCCTGACAGGATTGGGGAACCATATGTGGTGCTGGGAATCAAACCTGGGTCAGCTATGCACAAGGCAAGCACGCTATCCACTCTAATATTGCTCTAGCCCTAGTCATGTGAGCTTGACAAGTAACCCAGTCTTTCTGAGCATTAATTTTCCTTCCACTATAATGGGGATAAATGTAATCTGTATGTCATTGTGATGTTTTGAGACTTGCTTTAGATGATCAGTAAGCCCAATACATTAGGAAATGGCGAATGTTAGTTTTTGGTTTTGTTTTTTAATTTGGGGACACTTTGCAGTACTTGGGGTTACTTGCAGTTTGTGCTCAAATGACTGAAATTGTGCCAGGGTCAGAAGTTGAGCCTCCTACATGCAAAGCATCTCTCCAGGCCTATTTTTCTTTTTCTTTTTCCCTCCCTCCCTCCCTCCCTCCCTCCCTCCCTCCCTCCCTCCCTCCCTCCCTCCCTCCCTCCCTCCCTCCTTCCCTCTCTTCCTTCCTTCCTTCCTTCCTTCCTTCCTTCCTTCCTTCCTTCCTTCCTTCCTTCCTTCCTTCCTTCCTTCCTTCCTTCCTTCCTTCCTTCCTTCCTTCCTTCCTTCCTTCCTTCCCTCCTTCCTTCCTTCCTTCCTTCCTTCCTTCCTTCCTTCCTTCCTTCCTTCCTTCCTTCCTTCCTTCCTTCCTTCCTTCCTTCTTTCCTTCCTTCCCCCTCCCTCCTTTACTGGTTGCAGCTCAGAGATCACTCCTGTTGGAACTCATGGCATCATATGGGATGCCGGGAATTGAATCTGGGTCAGTTGCTTGCAAGGCAAGCATATTATCCACTGGTCCCAATTTCCAGCCCTATTTTCTGTAATGTTATTATTAATAAGGAAAGCTTTATACCAGGCCTTCTTGGTGCTAACCCAAAACATAGTTTGGGGTTAGAGAGGGCACTTGCATAGCATGTGCCTGACCTAGGTTCAATCCCCAGCACCCCTATGGTCCCTAGAGCCCCACCAGGAGTGATCCCTGAATGCAGAATCAGGAGTGAACCTTGAAGAACACCAATTGTCACCAAAAAACCAACCAACAAACAAAAACAATCACAGTTAATGTTCCAGATATGCATTTTCTTAAACATAAATAAGAAAATAATTCTCCTTATCTCCTGTTGTAAAATCTAGAAAACAAGAATTTAAAAAATGATAGTCAATGAAAATTACACAACAATAAGGCTTATAGTCTTGCACAAATATTTTTTCTAAGTTTCTAGGTCCCAAAACTATTTTGCAATCTTCTCTAGGTGAAAGATTTTGTGGCTTCATCAAAAAAATATCTGGGAAAATTTGGAGCATAAAGCAGCTAAAAAACATTGATTTGACCCATTGCTTAATATTTTGTCTGTGTTGTAGGTCACTCAGTAGCTGAAGTAATTGAGCTTGTTACTAAATTCTCTTGGCGTTAATCTCTTGAATTGTTTCAAAAATCTTTCCCAAATGTCCTCTAAGGAGGCTGGAGAGATAGTAGTACAGCAGGCAGGGTATTTGCCTTGCACGAGGTTGACCTAGGTTTGATCCCTGACACTATATATGGTCTCCCAACCCTCCAGGAGTGATTCCCGAGCACAGAGGCAAGAGTAAACCTTGAGCACTGCCATGTGTACCCCCATAAGGCAAAAAACAAACAAAGAAGCAAACAAAAACACAACTGTCCCTTATGGTAGAAGTCAGAGTCAAAGAGTGACCAGGAAGCAAGGAAGCTTCCGAAGCCCACACAACTCTTCCCTCTCCTTCACTCTTCTACCCTTTCCTCTTCTAATCTCTAATACCTCCAGCATTTAGCGGCTAAGAGGAAAATGCCCTTGCCTCTGCTTTGAAATGTTGCCAATGCAATTCTGAACAGTAAATACTGCTTTCCTGAAGTTTATTTAGTCTCCGTCTCCTTAAGTTACATGTACTGAACGTTCCAGTTGTCGGTGCCTCCCTGGGCTTTGTAGCACAAGTTTATCTTTAACGCCCTTGTCACGTCACTTTTGAAAGTTCACAGCTATGTGTGTCCTGGCTGTTAGCTCACCTTAACTGATATTTGTTTGTTCAAGAGGCAATAATTTACCTCAGAAAGATTCAGAATAGGTGAGATTTCAATAAAATCCCCTAATTGGAGAGTTACTGTGCATACTTTGCCAGGAGGATCCCAGAATCCATGCAAGGGTGGGAGCTGACTGACACGTGGCAGAAAAAGACATAGAGGGAGACTGTTGGGTCACACTGGGTTGTTCCTGCTCCTCTCGCAGGGAGCTTAGGTGTATTGAGTTACTCCCACAACAGTGCCCCTGAGGCACACCCAGTTCCATCAGGCACTGATAATCTTATATTGCTTTTCTCTTTCCTTTATGCCATTTTGCATGGCTTGTTTAGCAATGCCCTTTTTTATAGACACAGGAAGACAATTTGTGCTATGTTTTTGTAACATGGGAGTTAGTTAATTGACTTGAAATAATATTTACTCCTGGGCACCCATCCATATTTACTTGACTTAAGCCTCAGTTGCCCTTAGTGCCTAGTACACCAAAAGCAGGGTCCCGACAAAGGGACTGGAATGACCCCGGGCAAGCTGTAAGCTACCCTGGCATCAAAAGTAGACAAGCTAAGCACGGGAAGTATAATAAGTTAAGAGCACGGTCATGGAACAAATTCTGTCATGATCCAAAAAGAAGTAATTGAATAAGGACCTTGCTGGGGTTAGGAAAGACTAACCTGGCCTGAAGACTGTAGCCTGGGACATATAGCGAGATGTTCCCAGGAAGAGCCAACCCTTAAGCTTAATATATCTCTTACTGTGTTCATACAAAATGACTCGAAATATTATAAGAAGTGAATTTACTGGGCTGGAGCGATAGCACATCCCGTAGGGCGTTTGCCTTGCATGCGGCCAACCCGGGTTTGATTCCCAGTATCCCATATGGTCCACCCAGCATCACCAGGAGTAATTCCTGAGTGCATGAGCCAGGAGTAACCCCTGTGCATCTGCCCGGTGTGGCCCAAAAAGTAAAAAAAAAAACTGAATTTACTATGATTGTTTAAATGGATTACTAGATGAGGAAAGGAGAAAGCAATACACCCTGGATGGAATCCCACCCTTGAGGATCTTGAGATCCCACTAGCGGATCTCCTAGTAATCTAGAGTGCTGAACCCTCAGATGAGATTTTGTCTTTGAGTTAATCTCTCAGAATTTCCTCTGAAGGAGTGGCTTTACCTCTATTTGTTGTTATGACAAAGTTCAATTCCACCTATATATAATTTCTTATATAACTATGCTGTAAGGAGAAAGAAGAGACTTTGGGACTTTGAGGACAAGACTATGAGGACTATGAGGAGACTAGGAGACTCTGATGAGACTGATAAGGAGATAACGAAGGAGAGGACTTTGAGATCTACGAGGACACTAGGATGATGGAACTAAGGTGACTGGGACTATGATCAAAACTATGACAGCAATTGTGCAGGAGGGAGAGATCAGACTACACTGGGAGGAGAGAGAAATAAGCTGACTACTGACCAGCCTAGGTCCAGTTTCCTCTTTCTCCATTCCCCGGTCCTTCATCCATAGGCCGGCCAGGGGTCCAGTTCTTGGTCCCTCGTGTACACCCACCCCTTTTTCTTGGAAACTCACAGAAGACTACTAAGAAAATCTCTCTCTCTCTCTCTCTCTCTCTCTCTCTCTCTCTCTCTCTCTCTCTCTCTCTCTCTTTTTTCTTTTTTTGCTTTTTGGGTCACACCTAGCGATGCTCATGGCTGACTCCTGGCTCTGCACTCAGGAATCACTCCTGGCGGTGCTCAGGGGACCATATGGAATGCTGGGACTTGAACCCGAGTCAGCTGCATGCAAGGCAAATGCCCGACCCACTGTACTATCCTCCAGCCCCCAAGAAAATATCTCTTGACACCCCAAAAAGTAGCCATCTCTGAAACAAGATTGTAATCATTTAAAGCTTTATGTGCTTTCTCTTTTTAAAACTTATTACACTAAAAATCCTTGTTTCTTGCTTTAAAAAAATCACGACTAAATAGGGACTGGAGCGATAGCACAGTGGGTAGGGCATTTGCCTTGCACGCGGCCAACCCGGGTTCTATTCCCAGCGTACCATATGGTCCCCTGAGCACCGGCAGGGGTAATTTCTGAGTGCAGAGCCAGGAGTGACCCCTGTACATCATCGGGTGTGACCCAAAAACAAAACAAAAAAAAATCACAACTAGATATATCAATATAACATAATCTTTCTCATTATATTCATGGCATTAAGTATATTGATATTGCAACGTGACTGTCACCATCATCCATCCATCTCAAAAACTTCCTTGTTATTCTGAAGATTCTGTTTCCATTAAACAATAACTCCCCATTCTACACAGGGGGCATGCACAAAAAGGAAGATTTCTACAATCATAAAGAGGGTGGGACATGTTTTTACAAAAGAAAGCAAATGTTTATTTAAGGGAAGTGAGGATTTCCCATTTCACAGGTTATATCACTAGAATTGATTGGGAAAGTCGAAATGACATGATTTAAAATTATACCTTTGGGGGACAGGAAAATTAGTTCAGTGTAGCGCACCTGCCTTGCATGTGGAGGGCCTGGGTTCAATCCCTGGAACAACAGACAAATTAATAAATAAAAATTATACTTTTGGAAGAGTTAAGAGCATGGTCATGGAACAAACTCTGTCATGACCCAAAAAAGAAGTAATTGAATAAGGACCCTACTGGGGTTAGGAAAGAAGTTAGAAAACTGCAATTAGGGTAGGCATTACCTTTGGGAGGGGCCTGCCTGGTTGACTCAATTTTGACCTGCTTTTCCTTTTCCTTTAACAGGTGATAGCGTTGGCTCAAGTCTCACATCAGATAAATCAGATTTGGGAGAAAGAAAAAAAAGAAAAAATAACAGAGTTGGAAGTAGAATTTAGGACTCCTTAATTGGGCTTTTCCTACCAGGAACACA
>NC_073309.1:33067531-33234873 GCF_027595985.1 Sorex araneus | reverse complement strand
TGAGCACTGTAGTCTGAGTCGATGACAAGATGTTCCCAGGAGAGCTGCCCTACAAGCCTCAATGTATCTCTTACTGTGCCCAAACAAAAATAACTAGTATTAAGATGTTGATTGAGTTATTGGACTGAGGAAAGGAGAAAAACACCTTAAGAGGTATTTTGCCTGGGGGGGGGGGGAATGGAAATAGGCTTTGGAATATTCAGGAAGGGCTTTGGAATACCTCTAGGTGGTGTTTCCTTTGAGCATGGTTGGCCCTCAGGAAGGGCTTTCTTATGTTGATTTTGCTGGGTATAGCTTGGGCCCAGAGAGGCAAGAAAATGTGGAGAGACTAGTGAAGAGGAGAAGAATCCTGAGAGCTGGGATAGAGACTGTCACAGGCGCGTGGATAGAATGGAATAAACAGCAACTGATCAATCAACCGGCTTGGCCCTTGTTTCCTCTTCTGTCTGCCCCATGATTTGGGTCACCCTGGCTGGGCGAGCAGCCGGAACCAACCACCCCTCTCCCACAAACCCGAGAGCGGGCGATGGGGACCACCAGGGGCTCTCTCCAGGTTGTGCCCTGGCGATGTTTTTTACAGGTTGGTGCTTAGGGCTTAGTTCTAGCTCTTTCCTCAGGAAGAATTCCTATCCATGCCCAGGGAACCATATGTGGTACCAAACCAGGTATCAAACCAGGTCGGCCGTGACCTGGGTTCAATCCCAATGCCAGAATTCAAACAAGGGGCTGGAGTGATAGTACAGTGGGTAGGGCATTTTCCTTGCATGTGGGCCGACCCAGGTTCAATTCCTAGCATCCCATTTGTCCCCCCCACCCACCCCCCAGCTCCACCAGGAGTAATTCCTGAGTGCATGAGCCAGGAGTAACCCCTGTGCATTGCCAGGTGTGACTTCCCCCAAAACAAACAAACAAACAAACCAGAATTTGAACAAGGATTTACAAAATAAGCATCTTACCCTGAGCTGTCTCTCTAGCTCAGAGGGTTACCACTTATTGCTATGTTCTTTCTACTGGACAGCAAAATCCTGAGATCACTTAACTTACAGAATTTTGAAAACATTTTATTTATTTATTCATTTATTTTGTTTTGGGGCCACACCTGGCAGTACTCAGGGGTCACTCATGATGGACTCGGGACCATATGGTGTGCTAGAGATTGGATCTAGGTCAGCTGTGGGCAAGGTAAACACCCTACCCATTGTACTCCGTTCCCAAGAATCTATATTTTTATGAATCCATTCATTTATTCCTTTAAGAAATTTTTACTAAAAGTCTATGTGAAGAACCTGAGAGATGATGTCGAGGTTAAGGCGCATGCCTGGTTCTCACATGTGGCTGGTTCTTTTTTCCTTTTCTTTTTTTGAGTCACCATGAGCTACACTTACAAAGCTTTCATGTTTGAGTTTCAGTCATAATGATCGAACACCCATCCCTCCCCCAGTGTACATTTTCCATTACCAATGTCCCCAGCATCCCTACACCCTCCCATTTCACCCCCCTCCATATTGCATTATGATTTGCAATACAGATAATGAGAGGCCATCATGTTTGGTCCTTTATTTACTTTGTGGCTGGTTCTTACGTGTGCATGGTTACTTGAGCATCACCAGGTGAAACCCTGGGGGCTGCTGACAAGGGGACCCCGATAATCTCTGACACTGGCAGGACCAGAGCCATACTGTATCCTAAGGCACTTGCTCTGAACTGCTGACCTTATTGGTAGGAGACCCTGGATCTCCTGAGCACTGCTTGGAAGCCACTTCTCACCCATCCCCAACAAAATAAAGCAACGTCCATGTGTCAGGTAATATGCTAGGTCAGAGGAATGCAAAAGAACCTGTTGTTTCCCATCACTTCCTTCCCATCACTACTTGGGTCCATTCCCACACTAATCAGGCTAATAGTGGACTTTGTCAGCACCATAACTCATCCTCCTGTATCCTCCATTAACCCTATTCCAATCAATCCTTAATATAGTGGAATTTGCAACATAAATATGATCATGTCATTCCTATACTTCAAGCCTTCCCAAGGCTTCTAATTATTCTTAGGATGAGGGAAAAAAAAAATCTGACATTAAGATCCTGGCCTGCTGGTTCTAACACTACTCACCTCTGACCCCTGTCTTCCAACCCTGCTTTTCCTTTGCCATCTGCCTTAAAGTCACTTTAGCCTTCTTGGGGCTCCTCAAACTTCAGCCCCCCCTGGCCTGGCTGTTGTCTGCCTTCCCACTGAGATGAAGTGTGAGGTACAGGAGGAAATCTAGGCTCTAAGAGGAAGAAGAGGAAAGCAGGATAGGCCAGAGGGAAGAAAAATCATAATCTAGGCCTGCTAGAGTCAAGCGATTTACATGGAAAGCTCTCCCTCGAGACAGCTTCAGCATAACCTGAATCCTTGCTAGATTCTAAGCTTCTCTGCTTAGGGTGTGACAGTGACTTTAGGACAAACCTGCAGGTGAGGCAGACCCTGATGGATTGACAGATTGAGGCTAATCCACCACACCCATGGGAGCTGCTGTCCCTTATCATCCCACCAAGAAGTTCACTGGCCATTTTTCCTAGGAGACCTTTTCTTAGACCACTGGACCATAAACGCTTATAAAATTTCATTCTCTGCCCCCACTGCTTCCACCCCTCCCCCCAATTATTATGGTTTGGAAATTCTTATTCGTACGTTCAAATGAAGTCTAACTTCCCCTTAAGAAACTATACATTCTAGGGGGCTGGAGTGATAGAACAGTGGGTAGGGCGTTTGCCTTGCACGCGGCCGAACTGAGTTCGATTCCCAGCATCCCATATGGTCCCCCCAAGCACTGCTAGGAGTAATTCCTGAGTGCATGAGCCAGAAGTAACCCCTGTGCATCCCCGGGTGTGACCCAAAAAGAAAAAAAAAAGAAAGAAACTATACATTCTAAGCAGGGAGGGACCTTCATTTTGTTGTTGTTTGAGGAGGGTCACACCAGGCGGTACACAGTTCTTACTCCTGCCTCTGTGCTCAGGAATTACTTACGGTGGTGCTTGTGGTGCCATACAGGATGCTGGGATTGAACCTGGGTTGGCTGTGTGCAAAGCAAGTGCCCTACCTGCTATACCATTGCTAGGCCTTAATAGGAACTTACAGTTCCTAGTTCCAAACAATAGTTGCTAGTAACACTGCCCTCGCACTAGGCTGTCTTCACCGGGGCCCCTCGGAGGGAGGCAGGTTGAGTTTCTCTCCCCATCCCAAGCAGAGCCCCAGCAGCTAAAAGCCTCCAGAATCCAGCCACAGTTATGCCCAAGGCCACTCTCCACACGCTCAGATGAGCCTCACCCATGAAGGAATCATCAGAGGAACGCAGGTATGCCGGATCCGTGGCTGAGATCTCCAAGCCTGCTCAGATTGGGACTGGGCCTCTTCCACCCAGATCCCCCATTTTCCAGTAGCTTGGCAGCCACACCAGCAAACTGCCCCATATGCCATGTAATCTTATCAACAGCCAAGACCCAGAGACTACAAAACAAAGCTCCAGGAAGAGAACAATGCAGAATCTCGCACAGCAGAGCCTGGCAAGCTACCCGCGGTGTATTCAATATGCTAAAACCAGTAACAATAATGGGCCTCATTCCCCTGACCCTGAACACAACAGGGATGAATGGAGATGCTACTGGTGTCCACTAAAGCAAATCAATGAGCAATGGGAGGACAGTGATACAGTGATACAGACTAAAAACAACTTAAGAGGTGAAGGGGCTGGAGCAATAGCATAGCAGGTAGGGTGTTTGCCTTGCACGTGGCCAACTCGGGTTTGATTTCCAGCACCCCATATGTCCCTTGAGCACTGCCAGGAGTAATCCCTGAGTGCAGAGCCAGAAGTAACCCCTATGTATTGCTGGTTGTGACCCCCCCCCAAAAAAAAGTGAAGTCTAGGGCTGGAGAGCCAGTATAGTGGGTAGGGGCTTGTCTTACATACAGCTGACCAAGGTTTGATCCCTGAAGCCCCATTCTTACCAGGCGTGATCTCTGAGTATAGAGCCAGGGGTAAACCCTGAGCACAGCTGGGTGTGCCCCCAAAACAAAACAAACAAACAAAAAGTAAAGAAAGAAAAAAAGAAATGAAGACTGATACCATGTCTATAAACAAACCCCTTTCCCAACTGAATAGGTGAAAGTTTCCCTTTTTTGGGAGGGAGGGGGGGAGGTCACACCCAGTGATGCTCAGGGCTTACTCCTTAATCTATATCCAGAAACTGCTCCTGGCGGTGCTTAGGGAACCATAAGGGATGCTGGGAATCTATCAGGGTTGCCTCGTGCAAAGCAAACACACTACCCACTCTACTATAACTCAAGTCCCGGTGAAGTTACTCTGTATTTGGATCTCTCATTTAGTTCAGAGTGGGCAGCCATGATCTGAAATGCAATGAAGTTTTATTTTTCATATTTAATAGCTTGCTCCTCCCTTACAGCATGGGTTAGAAGGCAAAGACTGAGGTAGAAATCATAGATCCTACTATTAGGTGTCTTATCTGTGTTGCCTGAGCAGGGAAGTCACTTAATGTCCCTGAGCCACATCTGAGCCAGTATAATGAATATGATAATACCTGACCCTTCAACTTTCCTGATGACTGTCAGGTTCAAATGCAGGCACAGGCAAAATGGTCATTGCACATTGTAAAGTGTGCTTCATGTGAAAGCAATAGATGGGCTAGAGCAATAGCATACAACCTTGCACACGACCAATCCAGGTTCAATCCCCCACACCCCATATGGTCCCCTGAGTATGCTAGGAGTGATCCCTGAACACTGTTGGGTGTGGCCCCAAAGCAAAACAAAACAAAACAAAATAAAAGCAAGGGAGCTTTTGGGCTGGAGCAATAGTACAGTGGGTAGAGCGTTTACCTTGCATAGTGCTAACCTGGGTTCAATCCCCAGCATCCCAGATGGTGCCCTGTGCACTGCCAGGAGTAATTTCTGAGTACAGAGCTAGGAGTAACCCCTGAGCATCTCCGGGTATGACCCAAAAAGCAAAACAAAACAAAACAAAAAAAGGAAAAAAGAAAAACACACAAGAGAGCTTTCTTTCTTTTCACGCAGAGGGGTATATTTGTTTTCTACAATGATGATGTGAGAGTCCATGTAGGTGGGCAGTGTGTGGGGTGTTGTTTTTCCCAGCAGTACAAAGGAATTTGTGCTGACATTTCTGAACCCTACACCCCTGTCCCAAGGTCCCTTGTCCCTTATGTTCAGGGTGGAGACAACAGAAAATACACTGAATTCTCTACGGTGAATAGTAAGAGACTGTTTCCATCATATGAGGTAGAGACTAAGTATGTTTGGAGGGCTAGGAAATGGCTCATTTGGTAAAGCACTTGCCTTGCATATGTGAGGTCCTGTCTTTTGATTTTGTTTTTGTTTTTATCACTGTTACTGTAAGAAGAGAAGAAAAAAAGTGTGTTTTGAATGTGTGGGAATCTAACCTAATTACAATCTGAGCTTCTGAAAAAGTGCCTTTTGTGGTGGGGCAGAAGGAAATATTTAGTAGGGATAGGGGTGGGACACGTCCAGCTGTGGTGCTCAGGGTTTATTCTTGTGCTTTTTGGGTCACACTCAGTGATGCTCAAGGGTTACTCCTGGCTCTGCACTCAGGAATTACCCCTGGCGGTGCTCAGGGAACCATATGGGATGCTGGGAATCGAACCCGGGTCGGCCGCGTGCAAGACAAACGCCCTACCCACTGTGCTATCACTCCAGCCTCTTGGATTTATGCTTTATGCTCAGGAAGCACTCCTGGTGGGACTCAGGAGACTACATGGGGTGCTGGGGGTTACACCCCTTTGGCCATATGTAAGGCAAGCACCCTATCCTCTATACTATTTCTATGCCCTACCCCCAACAAAGAGCTAGTTTAACAGAAATAAAATGACTGGAGGAATAGTACAGCCAGTAGGACTTTTGCCCTGCACATACTTGACCTGGGTTTCATCTCTGGCATCCTCTATGGTCCCCTGAGCAACACCAGGAGTAATTCCCATATTTAGATGCCCCTGAGCATCTTTCGGTGTGACTCAAAACCAAACCAAAACAAAATAAAATAGTCTTATTGTAGAAGAATACTAATTCTAAAGATAATGTGAAATGAGAGAGAGAAAAAGAGAGAGGGAGAGGGAGAGAGGTCAAAAGTAAAGGAAACTTGGGGGCTGGAGTGATAGCACAGCAGGTAGGGCGTTTGCCTTGAACGCAGCCAACCCGGGTTTGATTCCCAGCATCCCATATGGTCCCCCGAGCACTGCCAGGAGTAATTCCTGAGTGCATGAGCCAGGAATAACCCCTGTGCATCGCCAGGTGTGACCCAAAAAAGAAAAAAAAAAGTAAAGGAAATTTGGGGAACCAAAGAGATAATACAGTGGGTAAAATGATTGTCTTCCATCCAGCTAACTCCTATTCAGTTCCCAGCCTCCCATATGGTCCCCCAACAATGCCAGGAGTGATCCCTAAGTGCAGAGCCAAGAGTAAACCCTGAGCATCAGCTGGTGTGGCCCCAAAACAAAGCAACACAATGAAATTAATGATAATAAACAAAGGAGCTGGAGAGATAGTACAGCAGGTAGGGTGCTTGCCCTGCACGCTAAAGCTGACCTGCATTGGTTCCTGGCATCCCATATGGTTCCTGAGTGCAGCAATAGGAGTAAACCCTGAAGACAGGCAGGTATGGCCCCCAAACAAACAAAAAGTAATGGAAATAATTGGGAAATCCAGTGTGGAATAAAAGAAATGATGCACCCAAAATTGAGATGCATCTGAAATGCCCCCCTTTTTTTGGAAACCAATTTTTTTATTTATTTGTGACCCACCTTGTGGTGTTCAAAGTCTATCTCCAGCTATTTGTTGGGTGAAGGGGTAGGGGCTAGGGTGGGGGTGGGAGTGGGGGGGGTCATGGAGGTCATACTGGGGACTCTACATAAAAAAAGTGCAGTTTTACACCAAATACGTTGGAATTTCCTGGTGAGCATTAATGAGATAATGCACGATAATATCTCCTTCCTTCCTAAAGGAAAGTTTTCTTTGCTTGAAATAGTCTTCCTTTCTTTTGTTATCCCCCTTGCCCCACTCTTTGACTATAAAAACCTTCCATTTTTGTACAATCCTTGCAGCTGCCTTTCTGCTAGTTTAATGGGAGGCTGCCTGATTGATGAACCGCTTGATGAACTAAAGAACAAGTCATTTTTGTCTTCTAATTTTGTTAAGATAGGTTTTTTTTTTTTTTGGCGGGGGCGGGGGTGGCAGTTGCTTGCTAGGAGTCCAACCCAGGTCCTTACACAGGCAAGGCAAGTGTTTTACCACAGAACCACACCCCTAGCATGATTCTTTCTTTTAAAAATGTCTAATATGCTCAGGGCTGGAGCGATAGCACAGCGGTTGGGCGTTCGACTTTCACGCAGCTGACCGGAGTTCAATTCCTCCACCCCTCTCGGAGAGCCCGACAAGCTACCGAGAGTATCGAGCCCGAGAGGTAGAGCCTGGCAAGCTCCCCGTGCGTATTGGATATACCAAAAACAGTAACAAATAAGTCTCTCAATGAGAGACGTTACTGGTGCCCGCTCGAACAAATTGATGAGCAACGGGATGATGACAATATGCTCAGAGTCAGTCAAGTAGTAAGAAGTTGTATGCACCTATATCCAAACACAGATTTTCTAAGACCTTAAGCCCTTTCTTGCTTTTGTTCGATTTGGTTTTGGTTTTTGCGTCACACCTAGAGGTGCTCAGGGGCTACTCTGAGGACCCTCCATGGTGCTTGCATGTTATGCAAGCACCTTGATCCCTGTACTATCTCTCCAGTATCAATGCTTTGTTTTAATCTATTTTTGTTTGGGGGCCACACCGGGCTGTGCTCAGAGCTGAATACTGGCTCTGTGCTCAGGGATCACTCTTAAGGAGGTTGAAGATAGCATATGGGATGCCCAAAATAGAATTTAGGTCTGCTGTATGAAAGGCAAGCACTGTACTATCTCTCCAGCTGCAAATGCTATGTTTTTGTTTTGTTTTGTTTTTGGCTTTTTGCGTCACACCCGGTGGTGCACAAAGGTTACTCCTGGCTCAGGAATTACTTCTGGCGGTGCCCCACCTGCTGTACTATCACTCCAGTCCCCCCAAATACTATGTTTTTAAAGTGTTTTCTGCCCGCGGCTTTCACAAACCTAACGTTAGAGATATTTATTGGGGCAAGGGAACTCTGCGTTGTATTTTCCACCTGAAAACATCTACAAGAAGAAATTTTTTGAGACAGAAAGGGAACTTAGAGGTCATTTTATTCCATTTATTTTCCAAAAAGAAAATGTGAGGTCTGGAGAGGGGAAGTGTTTTTTTTCCCACATTCTTTCGGTCAGTTTTGGTGTGAGTTAGAAACCACGGCTTTCATTCCTGCTCTTGCCCTGCTTTGACACTGGGTGAGCCAGGAAATCTCTGCCTGGAGATACCTTTGCTAAAAATAGTTACCTGTGCTAGGCATTCATTTTTCAATAAAGATGTACTGAGTGCCTCATATGTGCTGTGAAGCCTTAAAGGCGCCAAGGCTCCCAGGAGCAAGTAAAACGCTGCCCTTCCCTTCAGAAGCTTGCAGAGTTAATGGGGGATGCAGATCACAACCCAGTAAAAAGTATCCAATTAAGATGTGCCCGATGGGGCGGGAGTGATAGTACAGCTGGGAGGGCGTTTGCCTTGCACGCGGCCAACCCGGGTTCGATTCCCAGCATCCCATAGGGTCCTCCGAGCACCGCCAGGAGTAATTCCTGAGTGCAGAGCCAGGAGTAAGCCCTGTGCATCGCCGGGTGTGACCCAAAAAAGAAAAAAAAAAAAGATGTCAGATACTTGGGAGCAGTTTAAGAAGAGAAGGTTCTCGCAAAGAGTCTCCTATAGAGTGTTCAGGAAAAGCTCTTGGCAAACGAGAACCAGGTAACCTGGGGGGCTGGGGGGGCGGGGAGCGTTCCTTCAATCTCAGCAACCCTGGGGGCTGTAGACCAGCTTCGTTTTGCAGATAGGGAAACTGACGTTCCTAAGACGCAGCAGCTGGTAGTTAAGTCCCCTCAAATCAGTCCCCTCTTCCTATCCTCCCAGCTCAGTCGCTGCCAGGGTTTGGCCCTGCATGATGAAACCCCGGGCGAGAACTGCACCATCGCGCCGACTGCGTACTTGCAGGTGTTGGGGGGCGGGGAAGAAAGTGGGGAGGCGGCTCGCGCCCAGAGCGAGAAACTGCAAATAACTCTCCGCCAGCAAACCGCACACCGCCCCCCGCCAGCCCCCCTTGTCCGGCCCCCGCCCGGCCCCCTGCCCGGCCCCCGCGAAGCTCTCTAACCCCTCAGGCTGGACAAAGAGCCCGCCCAGCTCCGGGCCGAGCCAGCCCCCGGGTTCCCGCCTCTCGCCCGCCCAGCTCGGGTTGGCGCGGTGCATCTCGGGACTTGTAGTTTCTTCAGACGGGCACGCCTGCCGCGGAGAGGAAAAGATGAACTACAAAGGCCAGGAGGCAGCGGGCAAGCCAGGGGCGGACTAGCGGGCGGTGGGTGTGTGAGCCGCAGGGGGCTGGGTGGTACGGTCACCCCGGCGCTGGGATGCGGCTGCAGGCGGCAGAACCCGCGAGCAGCTCCAGGCGGCCGTGCTAGTCGTGCGCGGCGAGAGGAGAGGTCCGGCGGCGCCAGGCACGTTGCATGTGTGGCGGCGGGCGCAGCCTTGGCCGAAGCGGCTGTGCCGCGCCGTGACTGCAGCGGCGCGGCGGAGGGTTCGGGTCGCCGGGGGATGGGCACCTAGCCCCGATCCGGGCTGACGTTGCTCGCGCCAAGAGCCCTTGGCTAGGCTGCGGGGCCGGGAGAGGAGATGGAGCGGGTGTGGGGGGGACTGGTGCCCGCCTGATGCTGTGCGCGAATAGGTTCGATCTCTCCTATTTTGTGCCAAGGTTTCTCTGGACGGGCGCACGATGCAGCGGGCGTTGGCGCTGGCCCGGCGGGGCTGCGGCCCCCGTACCCCGGGCCCGTGGAGCCGGGGGCAGAGCAGCGCGGCCGCCGAGGCCTCGGCGGTACTCAAGATGCGACCCGAGCGGAGCCGGCACGAGCGCATCCTCACGCTGGAATCCATGAACCCGCAAGTGAAGGCGCTGGAGTACGCGGTGCGGGGACCCATCGTGCTCAAGGCCGGGGAGATCGAGAGGGAGCTGCGGCGGGTGAGCGTGGGCGCGGGGTTCCGCGGGGCGGGAGGGGGCCTGGGAGACCTGGGGCGGGGGGCGGCGGCGGAGCAGCTGCGGCTGTCCTCCCCATCCCACGGCCGGCTCCTTCAGCCAAGGTTGGCTAAACCGGGGAATGTCGTCTTCCCATCCTTTCACCCACTAATGCCCAGCCTCTGGCACAAAGTAAGGTCCTTCAGGCACGGTCACTTGTTGACTTGCATCCATCCATTATTGTGGTGCCAGTGCCCTCTCTGTGGCTGCTTGACCCGGAGGGGGTGGTGGGGTGTTGGAGGGTGGCACAAACAGTAACGAAAATAAATAAGAGGGTTTTTTCAGACAGCGAATACTTTGAAGAAAGTCAGTGGAGGAATGTCGGTGCTGGGTGGAAGTTGGAGAAAGGGACGGAGTGTGCAGGAGGGGAGAAAGATGGTAGACTCCTCCCGTCTGTCCCTGAAGTTTCTTGTTCCCCCTCAGCGTCTGAAACCTTAGGGACCTTTGCTTGTCATGATTCCCTGAGTAGAGTTGGGATGTTGGGGAGAATCTTGCACAATTCCCTGGTTATAGTCTGCTGGTACCTTGACTGAGAGCCACGCTTGTTCTTCAAGGACTCGGCTTCTCCTAGTTGGGCCTCAGAGCCTTGGCAGGAGGGACCCTGGGTCTTTCTTTGTCGTGGGGACTGACTGGCTGAAATCTTGGCTTGCCTTCCTAGCTACACAGAAAGTGACCAACACGCCCAGGAGTCATGTCTGCCTTCTGGATGGCCAGGGAAGCCGCAAGGAGTGTTTAGAGACAGAACTGTAATACCAGAGTTCTAATCTGGCTGGCACACAAGAGGCAGAGTCAAGAGAGGCAATGTAAAAAAAAAAAAAAAACACAAAAAGTAAACGCTTGAAAGATTTGTTGGGAGCTGATGAAATAGTTACCCAGCCGCTTGCTCAAGATCTTGCCCAGGATGGGAGTGGTCGACAGGGTTTCTTGAGTCTGCTCTCAGCATCAGATAATGGGGGCCCTGGGGTTGGGTGGCGGTAGAAGTCAGTTGGTCACTTAGTGTCTATTTGAATATGTGGGAGGATGTAACATTGGAACTGTGACACTTCTCGCCCATTGCCCTGGGGACTGGGGGTTTGATGAGCTCATGGTCTGCTGTTCCCTTGTTGGGACACCCAGTTCCGCTGACTCAAAACAGTGACCTGGGCATGTCATAGGCCAGTGTCTTCCTCTGACGCGGATAGAGCTAAGTTTACACCTTGGCCCATAGAAAGTTGAGTCGTTTTTGTGTCTGTCCGACCTGAGGATGAGCCAGAGCAGAGAATGTGGATTTCTTTTCTTTTCTCTCTCTTCCCTATCCCCGCCTCCACTGTGTGTGTGTCTGTGTGTCTGTGTATGGCACACCTGGGGTGCTCAGGGATTACTCCTGGCACTGCTGTCAGGAATTACTTCTGGCATTGCTTGAGGGACCATATGCAATGCCGAGATTAAAGCCAGGTCAGCTGAGTGCAAGGCAAGCTCCCTACTCACAGTACTCTATCTGTGGCCCTGCACATGGATTTCTGTCACTTTGTTCTTGTTGATATCGGGTGCAGACCGGAGCGGGCCTTTGTGAGACAATTGTCATCTTGTTAAACTTAAACTGAGATGAGATTATTCCTGATCCATTCCTTTAAAGTTGATTTCTCTGGTTCCAGAGATGGCGGGTGTTCCTGAGATTACCTTTTTGCTAACTAGCAACTTGGGTGTAAGTTCTGTGATGTGTAAAAATGCTTTGGTTGGAAAGAGCTGTTGTCTTTTGCCTCCGGAGCTGAGTGTGGTGCTATGCTATCCCTCAGCCTCCCCTCCCCTAGTTCTTCAAGACTTTGGTGGGAGTTTTAAATGGGCCGGGAAGAATTGAGATATTCTATGGTGCGAACAGGGCTGTGAGCAAGAAGAGAAGGCTGGAATGTTCGGGGCGTTTGGGGGAGGGGCTTGGTGCGGTTTCGAGAGCACTGGCCGGCGGGGAATGTGGAAGATGACTGGGAAGAGAGGTAGACAGGAGGCTTCTGTGCTGGGCTCTGGACTTTATGGTGCCACATTCTGGAGGGAAGTAAAGACTGAATAACGGTTTCAGCAGGGAGTTATTTGAGGCACATTACCAGGTTATTGGGTCTGGACAGACACTCGGATGTTTTGGACAGGGGCCTAGACCCCAGGTGCTGCCCTGGATAAAGACCTCTTTTCTGCCCATCTATAGTTTTTGGTACTTTGCTTCAGTCTTATCCCTCTAGTTCTGTTCTCATCTCAGTCCTGGCTCTACATGCTGGAGATAGAGTCAAGACAGTATAGCTTCACCGAAACCATTCATTCTCAGGAGCCATTGTTCCCATTTGCTTCCTTCCTGGGCTGACTTTCACGGCTTTGTTTTTCTACCTCTGGTTTGAGCTTTATTGATGAAAATTGGATGGAAATAAAGGGTTCTGTTTGACTAGGGGTAGCTAAGCATTTGTAGGCAGCAGAGTGACTTGGTATGTATGGGTGTTCCAGCCTCTCTGGGCCAATCTATAAAATGAGAGACTTGACCCACTAGATGCAGGGTTCCTCCCATCTTGAGGTTTGTATCTCCTCATCTAGCCAAAGGTGTGTTGGGCCTGAAATGATGCCAATGCCCTTATGCTGCCCCGTGGGATCATTTCACCAAGCGCTCTGCAAATACTTCTGGCCGTTCAGTTGGACGCGTGGCTGGAGTGTTTGCCCTGGTCAGTGGCTGGCACGGTGAATCCTATGCTTGTGTGAAAAAATGTGGAGAAAGCTCAGGAGAGTGATAAGGAGAAGGAGAGCTGGGCTTAGTGCATGTGAGAGGAACCATTCTCCTCCAGCCTGAGTCTGGGATGTCTCAGGGATACCCTCTTCCTAACCACAGTCCCAAGGGAAAGAACCTGTCTCAGCTTTTCAGATCCTGGTGTTCATTGGAAACAGCATGTAAAAATAAGCTGCAATTAGTAAGAAGTTTTGTAAAGATCTGTCAGTTCTTTATCAACCCACTTGCTCTTCCTTTGCTTTATTGGGGGGGGGGAGGGACGTTGCACAAATGAAGAAAGGAATGGCTTTACTTCTTGTTGTAAAAGTAAATGCAGGTGAGATGAATATTCAGAAACAGGAAAACTGATTACTACTGTTAGTGTTTGCTGAATCTGAACATCAGTGAAGAGGTAGAAAAACATCCAGTCCTGTATTGGATGCTATAATACATTGATTGTTATTGTTAACTAAGATTGGAAACCCTGGGTTTTCAAGCACGGGTGGTAAAAACTTTTTTGTTTATTTTGGGGCCTAACCTAGCAGTGCTCAGAGATTACTTCTGGCTTTGTGCTCAAGAATCACTCCTGGCAGAGCTTGGATGACCATACGGGATGCCAGGGATAGATCTCTGGTTTCTGTATGCAAGACAACATTCAACCTGTTGTACTATCTCTACTGCCCAGGTGATGAAAACTTCTTTTTTTTTTTTTCTTTTCTATTTGGTTCACACCCAGCAATGCAAGGGGTTATTCCTGCCTCTGCACTCAGGAATTACTCCTGGCGGTGCTCAGGGGACCATATGGGATGCTGGGAATCGAACCCGGGTTGGCTGTGTACAAGGCAAATGCCCTACACACTGTGCCAGTGCTCCACCCCGGTGGTGAAGTCTTATCAGTCATTTTCTGTGGAATTTAGATGCTACTTTAAAATAACTTACAGAATTATCTCTCTGTGGGATGAATCCTACCCACCCATCTCACCCACGTCTCCACCAACCTGTATCCTGGTCTTTGTATGATGTGGGCCTCAAACTAGTTATTCAGAGACTTTCGCCTCAGTTTATTCTGTCACTGTCACTGTCATCCCATTGCTCATTGATTTGTTCGAGCAGGCACCAGTAACGTCTCTCATTGAGAGACTTATTGTCACTGTTTTTGGCATATCCAATATGCACGGGTAGCTTGCCAGGCTCTGCCGCTCGGGCTCAATACTCTCGGTAGCTTGCCGGGCTCTCTAAGAGGGGCGGAGGAATCGAACTCGGGTGGGCTGTGTGAAAGGCGAATGCTCAACCTCTGTGTTATCGCTCCAGAAGTAATAATTTAAAGACTGCTATGAAAGGTCAGTGACAATACTTTGAAAGGCCAGCAGCTGGTTAGACTCCTTATGCACCACTTGCATTCTACCACTGAGCCTTGTCCCTGATATTCAGTGCTTGGAAGTTTTCTTGTTTGGGGTTTTTTTTTGAAGTGGTTTTGGTTTTGGGGCCACACCCAGCAATGCTCAGGGATTACTCCTGGCTCTGCACTCAGGAAGTATTCCTGGTGGTACTCAGGGGACCCTATGGAATGCTAGAGGTTGAACCCCGGTCAGCCACGTGTAAGGCAAGTGCCCCACCCACTGTACTTTCTCTCCAGCCTGTACTTGGGACTTTGCACTCAAGTGAGAGTTGCTTGAGGAGACACACCTGTGTTCCCGTGCCTTGCCTTCCTCTTGAAGCTCCCGGAGTCTGGGAATGTGATCTGTGAGATGCCTTGTTGTCATGAATTATTACTGAGAGTTCATTCACATCATCCCTATTTCCCTCCTGTAATCTCCGTTTCTACCAGTGGTCCCCAGCTTTTCCTGTTTCAGGTTTGGAAACTTAGCCCATGGACTTCCACCTTAGCTCAGGCCTGGGCACAAATAGCTTGGCTTGCTTTCTTCCAGCTTTGCTTGTCTTTCTATAATAGTCACTGCCACACCTTTCGCTGAGATGCAGTTTCCTTAGCTGTGAAAGATACCTGTTTGGGGGTCTAATTGGGATTTGTCTCTGGCGCTTTTTTCTGGAGATCTCTGTAGGACTTCTAGTGTGCCCCCCTCACCCCCGCCCGCCCCATTTTCTCTGGTTCTTTTCACATGGTTTTTCTGGTCTGGAGGTGCTGAGAGGGGAGGAAACCTGCCATGCCTTCTCCCTTCCCTGTGCTCAGTTCTAACTGTTCAGAATCCTGGACTCACTGAGTTCTGTCCTGGGGCACGGGAGAACCATTAGTACAGTAAGTCCTCAATGCTGTGGATAGGTTCTTAGACTTGGAAAACCTTGAACAACACTAGGTCCTTGAATAACATCTTTTCATTCATCATTCTCCGTCCCTCTCAGGAGAGCCCGGCAAGCTACCGAGAGTATCTCCCCCACACGGCAGAGCCTGGCAAGCTACCCGTGGCATATTCAACATGCCAAAAACAGTAACAAATAAGTCTCACAATGGAGAACATTACTGGTGCCTGCTCGAGCAAATTGATGAGCAACGGAATGACAATGACATTCATCCTTGGCTAGGATTAGGTCTTCTCATCTATGTTCTCATGAAAATGGTGTTATCCCAGCAGCTGCTATGTTTGTTGAGTGAGAGGAAAGTGTCATAGGAGCAGCTGCCCTACCTACCAAACCTTCCTGCCTACATATCCTATAAGAAGACAAGTCACCCCTGGCTGGAGGAAACAGCTTTGTCCCTGTGAGAGTTTTACTGGCCCTTTGGCCCCATGATGCTGCTGGGCTTGTGAGCTGAGAAGGACAATGGTAACCCCATACACGCAGCCTCAGGGCCCGGGGGTCTACACCCTTGATTTCCTCCTTGAGCTGAGTGGTGGGCCCTCATGGGCAGGACCTTTGGCTAGTGCTCCACAGATTAGGCAGGCGGGCTCGAGGCTGTTGGGAAAGCGACCCAGGGTGCTGTGTGCTGACCTGGCAGGTTCCCGGAGCTGGGCTGAGATGAGGCCACCATTGTGCCTGCCAGGAATCGCTGTGGCTGAAGTCTGCCCGCTGGCCCCTGGGCATTTCCCAATGCATGGAGACCTTGAATGGGTGCCGACTCACAGGAGTCTGCCCAGAACATTCTTCCCTGTGTGGTGGCCCTTGGCGGGTCAGCTGGTTGACTTGCACATCCTAGGGTGCCAGCTTCCCCTCCCCCCGCTCATCCATCAGAGCTGAATGTTCAGGATCTCCTCCGATCCAAGGAAGGGGATGCTCAGTGTTCCCAGGCTTGTTGGCAGCTCAGGGTGAGTTTTGCAGTACAGAAGAGTGGCAGGGACGGAAATTCAGGGCCGAGGCCTATAGCTGTGGGGTGTTTTCTGACCCTGGCCTATGGCAGATTTACGCCTTACTGAAGAATGGACTGTGCCTGCACCATGGAGATCACCTGAATCTAGCTGGCCAGGTCTCAGTGGAGTCGGTCAGGCTGACAGATGGCTCTGGGACTAGAGCCCAGGCTGGTGCCAAGGGGTGGGTCGAGCCTGTCCCTCTCCTGCACACAACGGCTGAGCCCCTCCTCTCCCCTCAGCCTTCCTGGGTCCTGCTTGTCGGGTCAGCCCTGAAATCACATACCGTGGCTGCCCTGAAATCACACCCCGGTCTAGCCCCGCCACTGTGGGTAGTGCTGCGCCCCGGTTCCAGGAAAACCCGGGTTCTCCCCGGCCTCAGTCACCTTGCTCCATATTGGCCAACCCTGAGGAACTCAACAGAAAAGAGAACAAGGAAATAAAAGGATTTCTCCCGCCCGCTTCCTTGCAGAACCACTTTTGAAGATTTACCAGGCTTGTTTGTGCAGGTGCAGGGCTGCTTGGAGGCTGTCCCCTCCACCAGTGCCTCCTCACTCCAGAAACAACAGCTGGAGAGTTTCTGCTTCGGAGGGGGCTAGGGGTGGCAAACAGGATCAGTCAGGAACACTTATTCGGCAGCTGCCTTCACTTCGTAAGTCCACTGGGTTTTATTGAGGTGGGACTGTGACTGAGTTTTAAGAAGGAAAGTCTCCTGAGGTTGCTTTCATTTGCACATGGCACAAGTGGAAAATAAAAAAAGACACTGTCAAAACCTTAGAATCCTCCCATTAATATTTGCCTCAAGCCAGAGACGCTATCCAGGGGTTAAGGTGTTGGTCTAGCTCACGGCTGGTCCCAGTTCCGTCACCGACACCGCCTCTGGTCCCCTGAAGCCGCAGCAGGAGTCACCTCTGAGCACAGAGCCAGGAGTCAGCCTTGAGCACCGGAAGTTGTTCCCCAAAAGCAAACAAATGGAAAACAAATTGGATTGGGGAAGCTTTGGGGGCAGGGCAGCTGGAGACGGGAAGATGGCCAGACCTGACCAGACCCGCCTCCACGCGCTCCTTGCCTTCTTCCTCCACTCTGACCTTTGAGACCTGTTCCTGGCCCAGCTTTGTAAGATGATAATGTTTAGACTCTGACAAGCTTTCATACTGCCTGACTCGGGTAATCCCTCCAGGCACCTTGGGAGGTGCTTGAATTTTTACTCTTCCAGTGGCTCATTGTGTATTGTCCAGGGGGCTCTGTGGAATCCCATCCCCAGATTCCTCACCACGCTCCACTGGAACTGTTACTCTGTTACTTCCTTTACGGCTTATTCAGTCCCCACCCCACCCCTCAGAGATGTGACTGTCGGCCTGTCCCTCCCTCCTCCTCTCCCTGTATCTCTTTCTGTGCTAACCCCTGGCAGTGTTTTTGGTTTGCCCTTTAGCCAGTATTTTCATTCCTGATGCTTTTTCTTTTCCTTCCTTCCTTCCTTCCTTCCTTCCTTCCTTCCTTCCTTCCTTCCTTCCTTCCTTCCTTCCTTCCTTCCTTCCTTCCTTCCTTCCTTCCTTCCTTCCTTCCTTCCTTCCTTCCTTCTTTTCTTCTTTCTTTCTTTCTTTCTTTCTTTCTTTCTTTCTTTCTTTCTTTCTTTCTTTCTTTCTTTCTTTCTTTCTTTCTTTCTTTCTTCCTTTCTTTCTTTCTTTCTTCCTCTCTTTCTCTCTTTCTCTCTTTCTTTCTTTCTTTCTTTCTTTCTTTCTTTCTTTCTTCTTCTTTCTTTCTTCCTTTCTTTCTTTCTTCTTCTTTCTTTCTTTCTTCCTTTCTTTCTTTCTTCCTCTCTTTCTCTCTTTCTTTCTTTCTTTCTTTCTTTCTTTCTTTCTTTCTTTCTTTCTTTCTTTCTTTCTTCTTTCTTTCTTTCTTTCTTTCTTTCTTTCTTTCTTTCTTTCTTTCTTTCTTTCTTTCTTTCTTTCTTTCTTTCTTTCTTTCTTTCTTTCTTTCTTTCTTTCTTTCTTTCTTTCTTTCTGCTTTTGGGTCACACCTAGTGATGCTTAAGTGTTACTTCTGGCTCTGCACTCAATTACTCCTGGAGGTACTCAGAGGACCACACAGGATGTCAGGGATTGCATCCAGGTCACCCGCGTGTAAGGCAAGCACCTTATCTTCTGTACTGTCGCTTGAACCCAAGATGATTTTTAGGAATGAAATTTACTTAGAAAGATGTAGGGGGGGAGAAAGAGAAGAATATGGGTTCAAGAGAGAACATGGGCTTCTCCAGAAGAAAAAAGAAAAAAAACTTAAAAAAAAATTTTTTTAAGTGAAAAATCAGATTATATTCTTCATCCTTAAAAAGGGGTGGGGGGCGGTTCGGGAGTTGCATGGGAGTAACCCTGAAAGTTGCACGGGAGTGACCCTGCTTATCTGTGTCTTCTGCAGGCCAGTGGCTGTGCTGTCCCTTGACCGGATGCTTAGTTTTATGAGGCAGGGGTGCGCTTAGTGGCAGGGACTCAGGGACCGTGGGAGCGCTGTGCACTCCTGCTGCCTCCCTCCACATTGGCTCTGAGTCTTTGTTTACCTTTTCCCTTCCCTTTACTCTCGGTGCAGTAATCTGAGGTGTACCCGTTAGTCATGGTCCTCAAACACTTTGGTTGTGATGTTTACACATCCGGTTGTGGGTGCTGGAGCTCATACACTTGGTTGCCATGGATTGTGCTCTGCGTGCTCGTGCGTGTGCGTGTGCGTGTGCGTGCGTGTGTGTGTGTGTTGGTGCCCGGGATCAAATTCACGGCCTCACGCCTGAGGGCTGGTGCTCTCTACGGAGCCATGTATCTCATCCCTGGCGTATCTCATCCCTCCTTTGGACATTCCTGGAAAGCCGCAGTGAGGCATGGACCTGCAGCTGCTTCGGAAAAGCTCTTCCAGCCTTGTGAAAAGTGGGGACCTGCAGATCACAACGAGTGATCTTGGAGTCTGATGGGAATTTCAGTACAGTAGCCCCCGCCCCCATCCCCAGGGGCAGCTGCCTGAAACCTCTGGGGATATAGACTGTGAAAATATGCGTACTATGTACTCAGCCATGCACTGCATATACCCATGATAAAGTTCAGTTTGTATATTGGGCACCGGAAGACTAGCAGCAATAACCCTTTGTAAAATAGGACAAGTATAAGACTATATTAGCATAAAAGTTAGGTATTCGCTTTTCTCTCCCTTTTTTGTCTCCTTTCCCTCTTGCTCCCTTTTCAGAACACCTTACTGTGTCATATTTTTGGACCCTGATTGATAGTGGGTAATAACTGAAACCATGAAAACAAAATAATGGATGAAGAAGAATGGATTACTGTATTTATCAATTTCTGTGTCGTGAAGGCGTTTCTTAAACTTTTAGAACCCGTTTCCTTATTTATAAATAGGATTATAACTAGCTCTTCCTTGTGGGGTGATGGTGAAGGTTAAGTGGGATCAGGCCTGCCAGGGGCTTGGCCCTCTGCCTGACACCTGGCACGGCTTGAAATAGGGCTGCTTATTATATCCTGTAGGAGACAGACTCTGGGTCCCGGGCCTGGGAGTTGCTTAGTCACCACCTGTTGCTTTCTCTCTGCTCAGGGTATCAAAAAGCCGTTCACTGAAGTCATCCGTGCCAACATCGGGGATGCCCATGCCATGGGCCAGCAACCAATCACCTTCCTCCGACAGGTAAGCTGTCCTGTGATACAAGGGGAGACTAGGGGACTTGGGGGGCCAGGCTTCACTTCTCCCCTCTGCCTACTCATCTGCTCATCCATCTGCCCTCATAGCACACAGCAGGCCCCAGAATCCCACTGGAAGGTGCTACTGAAGCAGCAGCACCCCCTCCAGCCTGCCGTCTCTTAGTTCCTGCCCTCCTAAGCCCTCTCTGGGGAATCTTCCGCAAGGCTCCCCCGGGAAGGTTTGTGCAAAAGCGCTGGGTCCTGCGTGCTGGGTTTCAAGCCGAGCTGGTGACAGCATTGTAGGGACAGGCCCTGGGAAAGGCCCAAGGGCTGGAAGGTTTGTTCAGGTCCAGCTTCCTGAGTGAGACGCCGAAGCGTTGAGTGCTGGCTGCACTGACCAGCTGGGTGGCTTTGAAGAAGGAGTCACAGGGCAGTCTCCAAGGCAGCAGGCGGGCAGGGAGTGTTGGTGGGTGGAATGTTGAGTTCGGCCCCTGGCCCCGTGGCTGGGAGCCACTGTGGGTGCTCCAAGTTCCTGACTGCTTGGCTCAGGCCCCGAGGCTCGGGAGGCAGGTTTTAGTTTATCAGTTTGGACAGTGACCACAAGGATGCCACGTGAGTCAAAACTGTGGGATGGGTGGGCTGAAGGAGGAGAAGCAGGAGGGGGAAGGACACCGTAGAGCCACCGCGACAGAGAGGCCAGGGGCCTGCTGTAGCAGGAAGCCTTGTCTAGGCCAGAGAGACGGTGCAAGGGTAACGCACTTGTCTTGTATGCAGTCGACCCAGGCAGATGGTCCCCTGAGCACAGAGCCAGGCATCAGCCCTGAGTACTGCCAGGTGTGTTGCCCCTTCTCCTCACCCCCCAGATCCTTTCCTAGAAGGACCGGGGCCCGGACCTGAGCTGTATGGCCCTGAGTGGGATTCAGGTTCTGGGCTGGGGCGAGCTGGGAAAGTGTCTTTCCTTGTCTTCGGCTGCCCGGGCTGGCATGAAGCAGGGGGCACCTGCTCCCTGAGCAGGAAGTTTGGGGGTTTCAGCCTACAGCCCTTCAGTGGGCCCTCGCAGGGGGCGGGGGAGGAGACTGGCGTGGCCTGAGAAGCTGCCTCCCCTGTGACCAAGGAGCACGCCAGGGGCCCGTGAGTCCCCAAGGCCCCACCCGGGTCCCTGAGGAGGAGAGCAGGGATGGCAGCTGTGCCAGGGACGTGGAGGGCGGAGGTTGGGGTGCCCCTTGCCCTGGCAGCTCCCCTGGAAATGCAGCCTTGGCAGAGAGAGAGGGTGACACGGTGGCCTCCCTCGGTATGAGCAGGGCCCTGATTCAGGCAGCCTGACAACCCAGATCCAGCACTGGCCTTTCCTGCTTCACACGTGTCCCTGGGGGAGGGCAGAGCGGGTCACTGTGCTTTGTTTAAAGGAAGAGAAACAGCACTGCGAGTCACTCAGCTTGTGTCAGGACTGTGAACCCTGCCCCTCCCAGCCCCCCCCTCAGTGCTCCTGGCACAGCTCTTGAGCTGCCAGCTTAGACTTGTCCAAGGGGGAAGGGGGTGGAAGGTCGGGGGTGGGGAGAGGGGGGTGGTTCCCCGTGCTTTTGCAAACATTTCCTTGCTGAGTCCTCTTCCATTTGTGAGGTGAGGATGGCGTTCGCTGTTCCAGAGACAAGAAAGTCAGCCTGGAACTCAGTTCTGTCCAGGAAGTGGGGTGAAGGCGAGAAAAGGGGAAGGGGCCCTGCACAGGGGCGAGGGACCCCCCGGTGCCGTAGGAGGGGTCTGTGCAGCCCAGGGGCCCTGCTCAGGAGGCCCCTGTTCTTGCGGCCTTGGCGTGTGAGCTGTTGCTCTTCATGGCCCCCGAATGGCAGCGTCAGCCCGGTCCTCACCTCTGCAGGGGCCCCCACGCCCGGATACTGCCGCCCCTCCCCTCTCACAATCTTTCCTTCCGGCACTGACACCGGACAGAGCCCCTCGAAGCTGACATCTCTCTCCACACTGTCTCTAGCTCCGTCCCCTCCTGGGGCTCCCGGGTGGGACGCGGGGAGGGGGGTGTGCTGGGAGTCCAGCCGCGCCTCTGTTCCCCCAGGTGGTGGCGCTCTGCACCTACCCAAACCTGTTGGACAGCCCCAGCTTCCCAGAAGATGCTAAGAAACGAGCCCGGCGGATCCTTCAGGGTTGTGGCGGGAACAGCCTGGGTGAGGCCCTGACTTACCTGGTCCCAGGAGACAGAAAGAAAGTCACTGTGGTGTCACCAGCTGACGAGAGCGTTGTGCGTGCCAGGGAGCATGTGCGTGTGTGTGGGGCTGAGGCACAGGTGTCCCAGGTGTCCCCGGCGTGCGGGCCTCCTGTGTGCTGAACCCGGGAGGGCGCCCAGGAGGCCTACAGGTGACTGGATTCGGAGTCGGCCTGGTTAGCCCGAGGCCTTTCGCTAGAGCTGCCAGTTTGGCCGAGGACTGGCTGGGAGCACCATGCCTCTGCCTCTGGGTGCCCAGACCCGTGTGTCCCTGTGGTCCAACTGTGGAGGGTGATTGCTGGGGGGATCTTTTCTCCTCTTTGGGCGGTTTCATTTCTTTCTTTTTTTTTTTTTTATTTTTCTTTTTGGGTCACACCCGGCGATGCACAGGGGTTACTCCTGGCTCATGCACTCAGGAATTACTCCTGGTGGTGCTCGGGGGACCATACAGGGATGTTGGGAATCAAACCCGGGTCTGCCCATGTGCAAGGCAGATGCCCTACTCGCTGTGCTATCGCTCCAGCCCCGGGCAGTTTCATTTTAACAGCACCTCTCCGCATTTGCGCTGCCCACCCTCTGCCAGGGGCCTCGGGAAGGGGCAAGCCAAGCCCCCCAGGGCTGTGTGGAAGCGGGCCGGATATGTGAGACTCCTGGGGAGGTGAACATGATATTTCCCCTTCCCTGCCAAGGTGGATTCCCAGGGCCTAGGCCTCTTGACACTTTGTTCTCATCTTATTTTCTTTTCTCTGTTGACTTCTGCACGGTGCCTCTGCCTAACTCCTGCACGAGGGATTGGCTCCCATCCGCCTGCTGTTGATCTTGGAGTATTTTTAAGACATGTGCCTGAAGATTCTGGAACGTGGGCCAGGGGTTCTTGCGGCTTGCTCAGCAGGGGATCAGCCCCCTTTGATCTCTCGGTTATCATCTCTCTGCCTTTCCTCTCCCTGCGCTCGGCTCCAGCCCTGTGTCAAGAGCCGTTGCTTGCCCCTAGCACTGTGGTCACCCCGTGGGCCCCTCGGAAGTCTGGGTGTCCCCAGTTTCCCTGTTGGCCAGCCTGGATGGTGTATGAGGCAGCACCATGTGTGCAAGGCCTACGTCTCAGACAGGCCGAGAGCAGCCTCGTAGCCCGAGGGGGACCAGAGGAAAAGGGGCTTCTCGGAGAACCAGCAGGTGGGCTCGGGACTCCCAAGAAGCCACAGCCGAGAAGTGGACAGGGGCTTCCTCCGGGGATAAATGTCGGGAAAAGGTAGAAGGACGCTCTTCCACTTCCTGAGCTTCGGCAAGGCTTTGTGCGCTGGCCAGCAAGGGCTGGGGGCAATGGGATTGTTAGGCCAGACCTAAGGTCCCCTTCCTAGAGTATTGCAGCCAGAGGACAGTTGGCCTTCAGGGTGTCCGGGAGCCACCTTGAGTTCATGCTGGTTCACGGGCAAAGGTTCTCTCTCTCTCTCTCTCTCTCTCTCCTCACCCTTAAATGCCTTCAAGTACTTTGTACTCCACTCCTGGGCTTTCGAAGAAAGTTGTTGACTACAGTCTCTTATAGGATGTAGAGGAACTTTGACCCGAGACCAGGAAGGGGAGGCGGAGGGCTCCTGCTGTGTCAGCTTCAGTCCTGCCCACTGAAGTGAAAGGAAGCAGCAAATATCGTTGTGGTTCAGGGTCTCCCTAACCCAGGTGGAGATGATTAATTAAACAAGGCCTTGGAACTCCCCTGACACATTTCCATCACGCTTTTCAAATGATTCCCGATGCCTAGTAACTTAATCCTCGGGATCTTAAGTGGGTCTGGGGGTGCCATCTTCCAGCTAGACACATCTGGGAAACGGGAGCTGCCCTGGTCCAGCCCTCCTGGAGTGCACCTTGTGGGCCAGGCGCTGTTGAGGTGGGGCTTTATCTCTAGGGTGGGCCCCTGGAGGGAGTCTAGGTCTGAGCCTGGAAGGGAAGGATCAGTGTGGCTTGGAGTATAACAAAAAGATCGGAAGGGAAAGGGTGGGAGGACTGGACCACAGCAGCAGGGGGCTCACCAGGTGAAGACCTGCACATTCATGTGGTGAGCTAGAGATGGGAAGGGGGAGGGGCGCTCCTTGGCTGGCCCTGGAGGGGAGAAGAGGGCAGGAGAAGAGAGGAGGTGAGACCAGGGGTACGGCTCAAGGGCTAGAGATACGCCTTTTCATTTTGGGAGACCCTGAGATCGATCCCCAGCATCACATGCATTCCTCCCTCGGCACCACTGGGTGAGCACCCCCAACAATGAAAATAATGATAAAATATTGATAGAGGACAGAAGGAAAGAGGAGGCACTGGCAGATCTCTGAGCATGGAGCTACTGACCAGGGCTCCATCTTGCCTCCTACTTGTGGTTAAGCCTTAGAAGGGATGGGCTTATTTTCTTTAAGTGTGGTATCAAATTCACATGATAAAAGAGTAAATAGGGGCTGGAGTGGTAATACAATGGGTAGGGCATTTGCCTTACACACGGCCAAGCCGGGTTCAATCCCTGGCATCCCATATGGTCCCCCAAGCACCGTCAGGAATAATTCCTGAGTGCAGAGCCAGGAGTAACCTTTGAGCATTGCTGGGTGTGACCCCCCCCCCAAAAAAAAAAAGTGAAAGGGGCCAGAGCGTTAGTACAGCAGGTTGGGCACTTGCCTGGCACGTGGCCAACCCGTGTTTAATCTCCGAACTCCCACATGGTCTCCCATGCACTGCCTGGAGTAACACCTGAGTGCAGAGCCAGGAGTAACACCTGAGTGCACAGCCAGGAGTAACTGCTGGGCACCACCAGGTATGGTCCCAAATAAGTGAAAAACAACACACAAAAGAGGCAGTGAAAAATCTGCTTCCTACCTCTGACCTAGTCTCTTGGTTCTTTTCTCCAGAGAAGTTTCCTTATCAGTTTGTATTTCGCCAGAGGGAGTTCGTCTTGTGCTTTATATAAACACTGGTCTGGATTTTAGTCCAAATGGCATTGCTGACAGGGGATAGTGGTAGGACAGTCATGGCCAGAAGCCCCAGAGAGACGTGGTTAGTGCTGGTCAGGGATTCCAACCCCTGGAGCTGCCCGAAGTGTCATTTGGGGTCAACTTTCTCTGACAACCTGCAGGCAACACTGACTAAAGCATAACAATCCCAGCTGCACTGATTTATTATATTCTCATAGAACATAAATAAGTGCTAGGAGGTGGTTGAATGGGTTATGGGTACCAGTTGATCAACTAGAAACCGGGGTGTAGAATAACACAGCATATAGTAGGTTCTGAGTCAATGAGTGGAATGGTGGATGAATGGGCAGAAAGATGGATGGCAGATGGATGGGTGGATGGAAGGATGGATGGATGGATGGATGAATGGAGAAGTAGGTGGATGGTGGAGAGAATGGGTGGATGAAGCCCTGCTAGATAGGCAAGTGGAGTTAACCTCACTTGAGAGCCCTCCGATTAATTATATGGGTATCATCAGCTCTATGGAGCCGACATCTTGCCCCTTATGACTGTCTCATTTACTGTCTTACAGGAGCTTACACTGCTAGCCAGGGCGTCAGCTGCATTCGAGAGGATGTGGCTTCCTACCTCACCAGGAGAGATGGTGTGCCTGCAGATCCTGAAAACATTTATCTAACCACTGGAGCTAGTGACGGCATTACTGTACGTATAGAGGGCTGCCGTGGTTATCCCTGGTTCACCCACGTATGGAACAGCCTGGTCTGTTAGGACTGAGCATGTGAACTGGCTAGCAGCGAGACAGGCCTTGTGGTGGGGGAGGGGGCTGCTGCCTGCTAGGTCCAGGCTATCTACCACACCCTGGGTATTGTTTTATTTCGTCTTCATGAGCCTGGGTACCACTGCAGCCTCAGTTTGCTGGGTACCACAGCAGAGTGCTCACTGGTGGGTCCAGCTCGAGACTCCTGGAGCACTGTAGAGTGCCCAGGTACCTACCTTTCCTGCAGCTTTGGTCTTTCTCTTATTCAGCATGTATCGGTGTTCCTTCTCTGTCCGCTGCCGAGGAGACTTGGAACCAAGTCTCTGCTTACGCACAAGTAGTGGAGTGGACTGGCATTAGCATCACTGTGCTACGGAGCCAGAGCCCTGGCACATCAGGGATTCTGAAAAGGGGGGACTGAGCACAGGGAGACCCCAGAGTCGGTGACGCTGGGGATGTTGGGAGGGAGTGTGTTCTGAACAGATGTGCAGAGATCTTGAGCTGGAAGGAGACTCGAGTTTGAAAACGGGTGTGCGTATATGATAAGAGGAGAGAGTTACTGGAAATGAGCTGAGAGGCAGGAGGGCCTGAGTCCTGTAGGACCCCAGAGGCCATGCTGGGGGGTTGGGCGGTCACTCGGCCAGCCGTCGGAAGCCACGGAAGGGTAAGAAGGAGGCAGAACGCGTAGTTAGACTTATGTTCTTAAGTTTAACTTTAGCAGTTCAAGTTAAATTACTTCAATAGTAGGTGTGAGGGACTATTTCGGAGGTCAGTGGTGACTTGGGCTGGGGGACAGTTGTGACTGGGGTAGAGAGGGTCTGATATTTGTGCTGCTTATCAGGAGTCTAAAGTCTTGGAATTGCAGCCACCTGTTCCCTTTTCCCCTGCCTCAGCCCATCTGTGGTGCAAGATGGTCCACTCACTTCTTACCTCCCTACTTAGCTAGAAAGCTCTCTGACCCCTTTCATTATGGAGATGATTCTAATCTTTTTCTTTTTTACTTTTTTTTTTTTGGCTTTTTGGGTCACACCCAGCGACAATATCCAGGAGTTACTCCTGGCTCTGCATTCAGAGATTACTCCTGATGGTGCTCCAGGGACGATAATGGGATGATAGGATGCCAGGGATCGAACCCGGGTCGGCCACATGCTAGGCAAATGCTGTCCCTGCTGTACTATCACTCTGCCCCCCCCCCCAGATTATTCTGATCTTATCCTCACCTCCAAGGCTGCTGTAATTCTTTTTTAAGCTTTCAAATGTGTTAAATTCTGATTGTAACCCCCAAGGAAGCTGAGACCCAGAGACAGTAAGCGACCTGTCAGCTTTGAGGCAGCCTTGGTGGCATTTGTGCCTTACTTCTGAGCTTTGGACCTCTGCCGTAGCATCTATTACCATGTCCTGCTGTCAGTCAGTACCCACAGATTTCCCAAGAAAACTTAGACAGAAGTCCTGGAGGAGAGGGATGAGTGACTTCAAAATTCACTGAGAAGAATGAAGACATTGTACTTTTTAAATCTGGTGACATTTCAGCAAGGGGGCCTGAGCAAGAACCTAGAAACTATGTGTAGGGGGTAGACTCTTCTAGAAGCGGGCTTGGCTTATTCAATGAATTAGCCCTCCACCAATCCTCTTCAAGATTCTCATGGCCTGGTTTCTCTGGAATTCCCCAAGGCGCTTAGGGGACAATCGGGTGGAAGCGCCTCCTGGTGGTAACAAGAGGGTATTTCTTTTTTAATCTTCGAACAATGCCTTTCTCTTCCAGTAATTACTGACAAGACAGATTCCAGGGGGCCAACTCCAGCGATACAGAATGACTTGCAAAAATAAGAATAATTCCAATTGGCCAGTTCGTGGATAACTGCTTTAGACCACTTAAAAAATATATTAATGGGGCTGGAGCACAGTGGGTAGGGCGTTTGCCTTGCATGCGGCCAACCCGGGTTCGATTCCCAGCATCCCATATGGTCCCCCGAGCACCGCCAGGAGTAATTCCTGAGTCCATGAGCCAGGAGTAACCCCTGTGCATCGCCAGGTGTGACCCAAAAGGAATAAACAAATAAATAAATAAAAATATATATATTAATAAGTATTGAGTCTTTCTATGCTCTATGCTAAGAACATCAAAACATGTTTTGTTTTGTTCTGTTGCATCTTTCTCACAGCCAGCCTCATTTTAGAGAGAAAGTTAGACTTGGGGAAGTTCGAGCAAGCTCTGGGTGGCAGGTGAAAGGCTGCATCCTGGTGTCTTCTATGCTGTTGGTAATGTCAGCCCTCAGGGGCTGGGAGGTGCCAATGGCCCTGAAGGCGTGTCTTTTCCTTGCAGACCATCTTGAAGATCCTGGTGTCTGGAGGTGGCAAGTCACGGACGGGTGTGATGATCCCCATTCCTCAGTACCCCCTTTACTCAGCGGTCATCTCTGAGTTTGACGCCGTCCAGGTGAACTATTACCTGGATGAGGAGAACTGCTGGGCCCTGAATGTGAATGAGCTCCGGCGTGCTGTGCGGGAGGCTCAAAACCACTGTAACCCCAAGGTGCTGTGCATCATCAACCCCGGGAACCCCACAGGTGCGTGCTTCACCTCCTCATCAGTTCTCTGGGGGCGGGGTGGCATCGCTGTTGTACTGGCACTAAACAGTTAAGAAATAATTCGAGGGGCTGGAGTGATAGCACAGCAGGTAGGGCGTTGGCCTTGCACATGGCCAACCCAGGTTCGATTCCCAGCATCCCATATGGTACCCCAGGCACCGCCAGGAGTAATTCCTGAATGCAGAGCCAGGAGTAACTCCTGAGCATCGCTGGATGTGACCCAAAAAGCAAAAAAAGAAAAAGAGAGAAAGAAAGAAAGAAAGAAAGAAAGAAAGAAAGAAAGAAAGGAAGAGAGAAAGAGAGAAAGAAAGAGGGAAAAAGAAAGCAGGCAAACGAGCCCTCTGCTCTCAGATTCAATTCCAGATTTGCTAAAATAAAGCTATAAAATCTGCCACAGGCTCCCTTTGTGGGTGAGCTAATACGGGCATTTCCAGGGGCAGGGGCATACTGTTAAAAGATCAGTCTCTCCCCAGTTCTTGCACTTGTCAAGAATTACCTCCCCGAAGTCTCATTGTACCTTCACTCCTGCTTGTTTTTCCAAACCAGTTTTCTGAATGCTGGTATGTGCATTTTTGCTTTCCTTTGACATAGCATCGCTATGTACTTTGAGATCTGAAATGGAAATGCCTTATTTAAAAAATCAAAACAAACATACCCGATAAACCTGTTTCTAGAGCTTGAAAAGCACTCCTAATTTTGCATATTTTTCTTTTTTTAAAAAAAATGCAGCCTGCCTGTTTTGATCTTTCTGGGCTACTGGCTTTATATGCCCCCAGTGCTATTTGGATGCAGAGAACAAGGGCTCCTTTTCCTCCTTTGTTGAGATAAATTGGGTTAAAGCCAAAACGCATTGGAGTTGATTGTGGAATCTGCTTCTTGGGAACATCAAATGATGCTTTAATCAGCTAAAAGCACCACTTGAATTCCTGAGTGCAAAAAATGGGTGCATCTGGCAGAAACACTGCATTATTGACCCCCGCTCCCTTGGGGGAAGGGACGAAGATTCTCATCGTGATGCAGTAGGAGAAAGATTGTGCAGCTGAGTTCTCAGTCCCGCTTGCTTTCTAGTCACAAAGGGGGCTTTTAAAAATCCCAGCGTCCAGGTCACACTTCAGAATGGGGCCCGGGCATCAATATTCTGTGCAACTGAGGGTTGAAAACCGCAGCCTGATTTGTTAAACGCAGACACTGGGTCCCCTCCCACATTCTCTTGTCCTTGGTCTAGGACCCTAGCCTCGACTTTTCCCTTCCTCCTTTTCCCTTCCCTTCCTCCCTCCCTTCTTCTCTTTCTTCCTTCCATCTTTACCTCCTTCCCTCTGTGCTTAGGGAACTCTATGTGGTCCTGGGGATTTGAACCAGCTGGAGAGTTTTTTGGGGGGGCCCTCCCCCATACTATCTCTCCAGACATGAGACTTAGTTTCCAGGTAAGACTCAAGCTGTTGGAGTGAAAAGTTCTGCACCTTAGGAAGTTCACCTACTTTATATTTGAGAGTCAGCAATTTCTTGGCCAAGTGTTTACATAAATCCTCCCTGCCTGGCTGTCCCGGAATAGAGGCTTTCCTTTTTTTTTTTTTTTTAATGAAAGGATTAATGTATATATACTAATGTAAGTTATTTATAAGGTGTAACTGAGTAGGCAGAAGCCCCCCCCCCCCTTTTTGGGTCTTAAACATATGAAAATCAGTTACCAGAAGATGGGACATGGTAAATATATGAGATATGTCTTGGCTATCCTTGTTGGCTACAATGTATCAAAATGGACTGGAAGGTCAAGCTCCCCTTCTTTGGGGTTCAAGGTAGAAACTCAGATCGAGATGAGGCTGGAGAGATTGTACAACAGGCTGGAACTTACGTTTTCCGTATGAGAGATCTGGGTTCTGACACCTCATGGTCCTCGGAGCATGATCTGGACTGACTCCCCCACCCCCCAACCAATTAGCTTGGAATAACCACCCTGAGCCCCTCATTACTGGGTGTGACCTAAATAGAAAACAAAAAGACTGAAAGGACTGGATGATATAATACAAATGCTAGAGGGTCAAGCAGTATTGCCCCAAATTACACATGACTCACTTTTCCTGCTCCACCAGAGCATGTTTATGCCCACCCAGTGGCTACTGGGACCCAGGCACCAGAGAGACAGGTTCGACCTTGTTCGTAGGTTTGCAGGGAGCGTTCGGATGAGTTATTTGCACTCGGCAGCTCTCCTTTCCTCTGTCCAGCTGCAGGTCCTTGCTATTTCCACTTTGCGCTCCCCTTGGCATTGTGCTCACGTGGTCTTGATGTTCTTGGGGCTCCAGTTTTTGCTTGCATCTTAACGGCTTACAGTGTGTGGGGGTCACAGGCATGACTGGTGTGCAGGCAGGCCCTGTCCTGTAGGTATCCCGCCTGTGTCTGTGGGAGCACTGGGTGGTTCATTGTGGAATCCAGGACTGCCACCCTCTGGGAGTCCTAGAACTCAGGCCTGCTTCATCAGACGCTCAGGAGGTGCTTGCTTAGCAGAAGAATACTCAGACCCTTCTTTTTTTTTTATTATTATTATTATTTTTTATAATTTATTTATTTTTAATTAGAGAATCACCGTGAGGGTACAGTTACAGATTTATACACTTTTGTGCTTATACTTCCCTCATACAAAGTTCGGGAACCCATCCCTTCACCAGTGCCCATTCACCACCACCCGTAAACCCGGCGTCCCTCCCACCCTCCCCACTCCCATCTCCCCCCCAACCCACCCTGCCACTGTGGCAGGGCATTCCCTTCTGTTCTCTCTCTCTAATTAGCTGTTGTGGTTTGCAATAAAGGTGTTGAGTGGCCGCTGTGCTCAGTCTCTAGCCCTCATTCAGCCCACAACTCCCTTCCCCCACATGGCCTTCAACTACAATGTAGTTGGTGATCGCTCTCTGAGTTGCCCTTTCCCCGGAACGTGAGGCCAGCCGCGAAGCCATGGGGTCAACCTCCTGGTACTTATTTCTACGGTTCTAGGGTATTAGTCTCCCACTCTGATATTCTATATACCATAGATGAGTGCAGTCTTTCTATGTCTGTCTCTCTCTTTCTGACTCATTTCACTCAGCATGAAACTTTTCATGCCCATCCACTTAACTACAAAATTCTTGACTTCCTTTTTTCTAACAGCTGCATAGTATTCCATTGTATAGATGTACCAAAGTTTCCTCAACCAGTCATCCGTTTTGGGGCATTCGGGTTTTTTCCAGAAGAATACTCAGACCCTTCTAAAGGAATTAGTTCATTCCTTAGGTAGTTGGAAAACGAAATCCTGGCCATCGCATACCATGCTTTATTTTTATATGTTTCTGTATCTAGTGGGCTGGAGTGATAGCACAGCGGTTGGGCTTTCGCCTTTCACGCAGCCGACCCGAGTTCGATTCCTCCTCCCCTCTCGGAGAGTATGGAGCTACTGAGAGTATGGAGCCCGCACGGCAGAGCCTGGCAAGCTACCCGTGCATATTGGATATGCCAAAAGCAGTAACAATAAGTCTCTCAATGAGAGACGTTACTGGTGCCCGCTCAAACAAATCGATGAGCAACTGGATGACAGTGTGTACAGTGTGTACTGTATCTGGCAATGCTCAGGGCCTACTCGTGACTGCACTCAGGAATCACTCCTGGTAGTGCTTGGGGGGCCATATAGATGCCAGTGATTAAACCCTGGTCGGCTGTGTGCAAGGCAAGCACCCTACCCACTATACTATCTTTCCAGACCCTCTGATATGTTTTTTTCAAGATATATTTTTTATATTTCTACAGACAATCGTATAGTAATTTTTACTTCTTTATTATTTTTTTCTGTTTTGGCATATCGAATACGCCACGGGTAGCTTGCCAGGCTCTGCCATGGCGGCGAGATGCCCTCGGTAGCTTGCGAGGCTCTCCAAGAGGGGCGGAGGAATCGATATGCCAAAAACAATAACAAGTCTCACAATGGAGACGTTACTGGTGCCCGCTCGAGCAAATCGATGAGCAACGGGATGACAGTGATACAGTGATTATTTTTTCTGGGTTTTTTTTCCCTTGGAGAAGGCCACACCCAGTAAGTAGTGTTTAGGGGCTACTCCCAGCCCAGTGCTCAGGAATCACTCCTGGCAGGGCTCAAGGGACAGTTCAGTTCCAGGGATCAAACTCAAACCTACGACATGCAGAGCACATGCTTCAGCCTTATGAGTTTAAGCTCAACAGTATTTTTCCCCCATTCTAGTGGTTTTTTTTTCTTGGTTTGGGGACTATCCCCAGGGATGCTCAGGGGTTACTCATGGCTCTAAACTCAGAAATTATTCCTGGGGCTGGAGTGATAGCACAGCAGGTAGGGCGTTTGCCTTGCACGTGGCGGACCTGGGTTTGATTCCCAGCATCCCATATGGTCCCCCAAGCACCGCCAGGAGTGATTCCTGAGTGTAGAGCCAGGAGTAACCCCTGAGCATCGCCAGGTATGACCCAAAAAGAACAACAACAAAAGAAATTACTCCTCGCAGTGTTTGGGGGACCAAATGGGATGCCCGAGATTAAACCCCGAATGACTATATGCAAGGCATATGCTGTGCCCGCTGTGCTGTCACTCTGCCCCTTTCCTCATATTCTAACTCTTTAACAAGGGAGTATACTCTGCATTCAGATATGTGTAAGTAGTGTTTGTGTACACCTTTTCATATATGGGCACTTAAGTATTTATCCGTAGATACATGACACTTAGGCATTTATCTGTAGACACTTATCTGTAGATACATGCAGACAGTAAAGAAACAGCATTTTCACCTTTCCCCCTTCATTTTATCGAGGTACTGGGATTCACAGTACAGCAAATGAAACTACGCATACTTTCCTGCATACTTTGTCCCAATATCTCACCCACTTCCCTCCCCCAGTGATCCAAGGACCCCTCCCCACACCACCCAGCCTTAGATAAGCTTAGCTGTTTAGGTTTGGGTACAGTTTAGGGACCACACCCTGCTGTGCTCAGGGCTTTCTCCTGGCTCCGTGCTCAGGGGTCACGTAGTAAGGACTGAACCTGAGTCCACCACATACGATGCAGGTGAGGCACGACCTGCTGCACTGTCTCTGCAGCCGCATGAGCTTGGTTCTGTAGACCAGTTCTCCAGGTCTGCTGTCTTTCCCCAGTTGTTGCTCCTTTATTGTGTTTCTTTGTTATTTACTTTTAAAATGTATATTTGTTTGGGGTCTGCAGGGCTCATTCCTGGTTCTGTGCCCAGGGATCACTCCTGGTGGGCCTGGGGGTCTATATAGGGTGTCAGGGATGAAACCTCAGTCAGGCGTGTGCAAGGCAAGCACCCTACCTGCTGTACGCTGTACTATTGCTCTGACCCTGTTGCTTTCTTTCTTTTTGAAACGTTTGTTTGTTTTTGGGTCACACCCAGCAGTGTTCAGGGCTTCCTCCTGGTTCTGTGCTCAGGAAAGACTCCTGGTGGTGCTTGTGGGGACCATATGGGATGCCAGGGATTGAACCCGGAGCAGCCACATCAACCCACTGTACTATCTCTCCAGCCCCTCTTTCTTGTTTTTAAAGAAAGAGCTTTTTAATTTGTGTTTTGTTTGGAGCCACATCTGGCAATATGTAGAGTTTACTCCTGGCTCTACATTCTGGAATTTGCACCCTGGAATTACTCCTAGAGGTGCTTGGGGGACCATATTGGGTGTCAGGAATTGAACCCGGGTCCACTGTGTGCAAGGCAAAATGTTCTACCTGCTGTACTATCACTCTGAGCCCAAGAAATAATATTTTTTTTTTTTTTTTGCTTTTTGGGTCACACCCAGCGATGCTCAGGGGTTACTCCTGGCTTTGCACTCAGAAATTACTCCTGGCGGTGCTTGGGGGACCATATGGGATGCTGGGGATCGAACCCGGGTCGGCCGCGTGCAAGGCAAACGCCCTACCCGCTGTGCTATCGCTCTGGCCCCAAGAAATAATATTTTAAATGAATTTACAAGTCTGATTATAGCAACGCTTTTCCAGAGAGTATGAGTGCCTCAGATATTCCCAACGCTGTCCTCATTGTGGAAATATTGGGAAAGGGCCTTTGGCACCTTGTTGAAATTTTCTTTCCCTATCCATGGCCCGAAAGGTGACAAGCAGTGTGAGTAAACATCTTTAGCAATGTATGGCCCCTCTCTAACTTGGACAGAAGCCAGAGCTGGTGTGCATGCTTGCTTTTTGAGTGCTTAGTCTGCAAATATTTATTGAGCACATACTAAGCGTCAGCTTCAAGACTCTCCAGTGAACCTATTCTGACTCAGGAAGCTTATTTGTGCCCACAGTTCACGGTTCTCCTTGGCAGTTACTGCTGATGTGTAAGGGGGAAGCTGGGCTGATTGATCTAGTGCCTTCATTTTTATTTTTTCTTTCTTTTTTGCCAAACTTTCCTGTCCTCCAGCATTGTGAGCAAAACATACTTGTCTGGTCTCTCTCTCACAAACTCTTTTTTTTGTTTTTTTTTGTTTGTTTGTTTGTTTTTTTGCTTTTTTGGGTCATACCCAGCAATGCACAGGGGTTACTCCTGGCTCTGCACTCAGGAATTACCCTTGGTGGTGCTCAGGGGACCATATGGGATGCTGGGATTCAAACCCGAGTTGGCCGCGTGCAAGGCAAACACCCTACCCACTGTGCTATCACTCCAGCCCCTCTCTCACAAACTCTTAACCCCTCTCATAAGGACAAGCAAGTCAGACAGTGGGATCTCTCTGAGGGCTTCCCTGGATGTAGACTGAATTCCATCATCTATGTCTACAGCTACTAGGAAGCTCAGCCCGTTAGGCTCTGAGGACATTTAGGATCCCTCAGTGATTCTGGGTGGGGTTATTCCCAAATTTAAACAGTATCACATTCTGATTTCCTTTGGGGATTTTTCTTTTTTTTTTTTTCAGGTCAGGTGCAAAGCAGGAAGTGCATAGAAGAAGTGATTCACTTTGCTTGGGAAGAGAAGCTCTTCCTAATGGCTGATGAGGTAAGCCCCAGCTCTTCCCTCAGTACGGGGAAAAGGTGAGCTCTCTCTCCTAGAGGTAGCGGTGTGTCCCGCTCTGTAGCCAAAAAGCACGGTCTAACCAAGAAAATGGACTTTCTATAACCGATGGGATTGTGACCCGATACATCCCTTTCTTGGTTTGAATTCTTCATTATGAATTTCAGAAATCAAACTCAAGCCACTTCTCATTGATTTTTAAATTTTATTTTATTTTCTGGTTTTGGGGCCACATGCAGCTGTGCTTAGAGCTTACTCCTTCCTCTGTGCTCCGGGATCACTCCTGGCAGTTCTCAGGGGCCCCTATCAAACAAGGGTGAACTGTGTGCAAGGCAAGTGCCTTACCCGCTATGATATCTCTCCAGTCCTGAAACCACTTTAAAAAGGAAAAGAAGAGGCTGGAGGGATAGTATAACAGGTAGGGCACTTGCCTGGCACACAGTCGACCTGGGTTCAATCCCCGGCATCCCATATGTTTCCCCCACCCTGCACTGCCAGGAATGATAACTGAGTGCAGAGCCAGGAGTAACCCCTAAGTACTGCAGGGTGTGGCCCCCAAGCAAAACAAAACAAAAATAAATTAGTGAATAAAATAAAAAGGAAAGAAAAAAAAGAAGTGTTCAGGTCACAGGTATAGGTCGGGATCTGGAGACTCAAACTCTTATTTTCTGGATTCTGTTCCTGTTAGGTCCTGCTTCACTCTTACACACTGGCGCAGCTGGGGTACCCACTGCAGAGCCAACCACTGTGGCCTATTTTTTTTTTTTTTGTGGCCTATTTTACATGATGCAAAAAAACAAAAAAGTTGACCTGGCCCTGAGCAAGGGGTGGGGCTTTGCCTTGGTTTCCCAAATCCCCCGACAGCGGAGGGCAGAATAGGAAAAGGGTGTTTCCTGAGGATATAAGGGTTATTAGACAAGACAAGAAGGGAGGCTGTGGTGTCAGGTGGGCATAACACCACCCTACTGGACCACCCACCTCATTTTGTCCCCATAGCAGCCCGTGGAGAAATCAAACCCAAATAACCCCAGAGTTACTGTTCTGGAGCTGAGCCTGCTCCTTCTTTTCCATTTTTCCAAAGAGCCTGTCGACGCGTACTGCATTGCCCCGGAGTTTGGTTAGCGTGGCTCAACACAGTGACTTCATTTCTTTGCTCCTCCACAACTCACCCCACTGCTTCCTCACTAATTTGCTGTCATGATGTCTAGCAACTCAACCTAAAATTTTCCTTTTTATTTATCTAATTATTTTGTTTTCGGGGAGGGCCACACTTCTGGGTTACTCCTGGCTCTGCACTCAGGAATTACTTCTGGCAGTGCTCAAGGAACCATAATGGGACACTGGGGCTTGAACCCTGGTTGGCCACATGTAAAGCAAGCCCTGTACTACCTGCTATATTATCGCTCTAGCCCCTAAATTTTTAATTTCTTTTTTTTTCTGCTTTTTGGATCACACCCATCAATGCACAGGGGTCACTCCTGGCTCTGCACTCAGGAATTACCCCTGGCATTGCTCAGGGGACCATATGGGATGCTGGGAATCAAACCCGGGTCAGCTGCATGCAAGGCAAATGCCCTACCTGCTGTGGTATCGCTCCAGCCCCCTCAGTTTTTAATTTCTAAAGGAGACAAGGGGCAATAGAGTACAGCCTAACTTTTCTGACGGCAGCACAAAGCCCTCCCCTCTGGGGCTGGGAAGAGGGAGAGAAGGGGACAGGGAGGCCAGAGGGAGGGAGAAAGGCAGGAAGGAGGACGCAGTGGTCCATACAGTGGACGGAGGAAGCGGCCCGAGGCTCCGCCTCACCCAGGGGCCCACAGAGCCTCCATTTCCCAGTCCCGCAGCTGTGGGAAGCTCATGTGCAGCGTGGGGTGCCGGCAGCTGGCGGTGCTCGGCTGTGTGCACGGGCAGAACGGAACAGGTGGCCACGGCTTGTGTTTGCAGTCACGTGGGGAAACTGACAGTGAAAGTGGACAGGAAACCCAAATACTTCCAGCTGGTGGCAGCAGAACAGGCTGAGAGGGCTCAGTTAGCGCCTTCTGTGGGGAAGCCGGGATCCAGGCTCTCCTTGTGAATCTGTTGAAGGGGGTTCAGCGCTGCACTGCGGGGAGGAAACTGGCCTGGGCAGGTAGGTGCCCTTTGTCACCGATCATCTGAAGCAGAAAGGAGCCCGAGAGACTAGGGAGGGGTGTGAGAGAAACTGCGTGGGTGTTCAGCCTGAGGCTTTTCCTCATTTGTTCTGGAAGCTTCCTTCAGACAGGTATTTTGGGGTTTTGTGCGGTTTTCTGTTTTTTTTTTTGTTTTTTGTTTTTTCTTCTTTTGTTTGGGTGTGGCACCAGGGGCTCAGACTCAGGTCAGCCACGTGCACGGCAAGCGCCCTCCCTGCTGTACTCTCGCTCCGGTGCCCCTCGGGCCGGCTTTGATCCCTGGCCTGGTTCCTGGAAGTGGGAATAGAGGCTGCGCCTCAAGGCCAGAAAGCCTGACGGCACCTCAACTCTGGGAGCCTGGGCACCCCTCTCCAGCGGCCTGAGGGGCTCTGCCCATTGGTCCACACTTGGGAGACTTCCTGAGCTCAGGCCTCTTGGAGAGACGTCTGGTGACCGTCCCTGCCCTGTCCTCTCCCCACAGGTATACCAGGACAACGTGTACTCTCCTGACTGCAAATTCCACTCCTTTAAGAAGGTGCTTTACGAGATGGGTCCCGAGTACTCCAGCAATGTGGAGCTGGCCTCCTTCCACTCCACCTCCAAGGGCTACATGGGCGAGTAGGTTAACCTCCGACCTCCCTCCCCCTGCTCTGGGCCCGCCGGCTTCCCGCAACACACTGCTTCCCCCTGAGAGAGTGGCGTGTGGATCAGGGATCAGAGTCCTGGCAGCTGCCAGCAGTTTCTGAGGCGTCAAGGAAGGCAGCGGAAGTGGATAACTGTGGTCAGAGAGTCAGGTTTTGGGGCCTCTGGGTGCGCCCTGTCTTCCTACTATGTTCAGAGGGGCCCCTTGAATGCGTGTTCATTCATGTGCTGATATTGATGAAATATACCGCTATGAGTCCAGTGTGTATTTGGCACTGGGAAAACAGCCGTGAGCAATCCAGACCTCAAGGGTCGCGCTGCTGTGTTTGAGGGCGCCCATTGCAGCAGTTGAGCCTGAACCCTGGCACAGAGGCACTAGTCTCTGCTCCAGAGGGGGACACACGTCAGGCCCGGCGTCCCCCTTCAGGAGCTGCAGGAGTGGGCATTTGATACACTAATGCCAAACAGCATTCTTCAGGGGACTTTTGCTGGCACTTTTTCGAAGACAAAGCCAACCCCAAACCTGATTGTAGCTCGTGTTCTAGTCAGGAGAGGGAGTAGTAGGCAAATGAGTAAAATCATGCAGAGAAAACTAATTAGAGAAGAGATGAAGAGCCCTTGGAGCAAAGGGTGAGATCATGGGCTTAATTAGCGCCTCACGGAGCAGCTGGCTAGAGTGAAGAGACAGAGGAGGAGGAGGCGGCCGTGTGTGACTGACGTAGGAACATTCCAGGCAGAACTAAGAGCATGTGCAAATGCCTTGAGGCAGACACGTGCCTGGCATGTCCACACACATCAGTACGGAACTGGAAAGGAGTGAGGATGGGAAAAGTGGCAGAAGTTGAGATCAGTCTTAGGCCAGACGAACAGGCTCCTAAGGTCGGTACTTTGATGCAGTGAGAGAGTTGGAGGGTTTGAACAGAGGCCACACCTGACTCTGTTTGACTAGACTGGTTGCTGTGTGACGGGGCAGGCCAGTGACAAAATCAGGGACACTCGCAACTCAGGGAGCTATTGCAGTTCAGGTGAGGTATAGTGGGTGAGGTAGAGGTGGTGAGAAGACATTGATGCCACATATGTGAAGTGGGCTGGATAAGAGTTGTTTGATGTGAAACGCATTTAGGGGAAAGGGGGAAGGGTGGGGAGTTGGTTTGGGAGGGGTTAAATTTACAGATTGCATTGGATGGAGAGAGAGTGAGAGAGAAAGAGACAGAGAGAGAGTACAAACTGAGAGGAGAGGGGAGAAAGGGAGAGGGGGGGAGAGAGAGAGAGACTGAGAGAGAGAGAGAGAGAGAGAGAGAGAGAGAGAGAGAGAGAGAGCACAAACTGTGAGTGCAGCCCAGACCAGTTGGAAGCTTATGTGTGGGTGATGTCAGTGTCTGAGTTGTTTGATAGAGAGGAGAGAAAGAGAGAGGGGGTGGGAAAAGTGAGGGAGAGAGGGGGAGAGAGAGAGAGAGAGAGAACAGTCAGCAGTGCAGACCAGTTGGGGGCTGATGCGTCGGCGGTCAGTGTTGAGTTGTTCGACAGGGAGCTTGCTGCGCCTAGATGTTTCTGAGTGAGAAGAGGCCCAAGGACCAGCTGTCACTACTCAGAAGTTAGGGGTGAGAGAAGGAGAAGGAAAGGTCTTTGCGTTCATAACTAAGGGTCTCCATTCCCTGACCCTCAGGGGCTGATCTTCTCTGTGCCAGGTGTGAGGGGTGCGGAAGGGACTTTTTCTTTGGCAGGAGGTTAGTGTGACAGTGAAGCTTGAAGAAATATTTGGCCAGATCAAGAGCTGTCCCCTTGGAGACGTTGCCCACCGATGTTGGCTTTATTTGATGTGAACAGGGCCTGTTGTTGCTGGCCCTAACCCGATCTGCACTCTGTTAACTCATTTTTCAAACTCAAGTTTGTTTATTACATACTTGTTCATCTCTCCATCTGTGTTCTGGAGACTCTTATGTAACAGCCAACCCTCTGTTGGGAGCTTATTGGCCTTGCGTAATTTGAGTGTTCTGTTCATAAGCAGAGGTTTCAGCAGAAAATCCCTTTTTCCTGCTTTGGTTATAAGCAAAACTTTCCAAGGTATCAGAATTTGTCTTCTGATCCTACAAAGACTAGTTCAGGGGCATTGTACTTGCCAGTTCTGTCCATCATCCTGATCCCAGAAGCATATTATCACGGCATCTCTGAGGTGCGGGTGGATGGTTATAAATAGAATACTCCGTTCCTGCCTTAGGGTGCCTGTTTCTCTGGTCATTAGTCTAAGTGTTACCACATTTCAGAGGAGTTGTGGCTTCAGAAATTGTTTCTGGGAGAGTTGATGTGGCTCTGAAAGTTGTTTTTAATTCATTGTGTGAACTCGTCATATTTTATTTTATTTTACATTTTGACTTTTGGGCCACACCCAGTGATGTTCAGGGGTTACTCCTGGCTCTGCACTCAGGAAGTGCTTCTGGTGGTGCTCAGGGGACTAAATGGGAAGCTGGGGATGGAACCCAGGTCAGTTGCGTGCAAGGCAAGCACCCTCCTTACTGTACTATTATTCCAACCCCTCAGCTTACTTTAAATTTATCTAATGTGGAAAAAAGCAGCAGCCATTGATAAAATTCTAGGATTAATATTGATTAGGAACAGAGTTGCAATACTAAGGTCAATAGATGTAGAATATACATTTATGTGAACATTGTTACATCTGATTCAGGGTTGGTAAGTCCTTGTCTAAGAATTTATTGTGTTTTTTGGCATCAGGAGCTGTCATGAAGTTCAGACACTTCCAGATAAATGGTCTGGGCCAGAATCAACAAGGTGGCAGATGCGTGTAATGGCTTTCAGAAGTATGGGGAGTTGGCGGGAGGCTGCCCACCCTGACTCCGAAAAAAACACCGGAGTTCCCAGTCCAGGTGCTAGTACCTGAAGTTATTCCGAGATTGGTGTCTTTTCTGGAATTTTCATGAAGTGCAGCGGTAGTGGTGGGGACGGGTGCTGCCGCCAGAGCCTTGGTTTGCTGGGTATTCGGCCCGCCCGCCTCCCATGGGTGCTCTAGGGTTTCCAGCACCCTCAGGTTATTTTTAATGTAGCATAGCGGGTAGGGCGTTTGCCTTGCACGCGGCCGACCCGGGTTCGATTCCTTCGTCCCTCTCGGAGAGCCCAGCAAGCTACCAAGAGTATCCCACTTGCACAGCAGAGCCTGGCAAGCTACCTGTGGCGTATTCGATATGCCAAAAACAGTAACAACAAATCTCACAATGGAGACATTACTGGTGCCCGCTCAAGCAAATTGATGAGCAACGGGACAACAGTGCTACAGTTGACTGTGTAATCAAATAATGAAATGAGTTTGAATTGGCCTATATGAAGCTTTTTTTTTTTTTTAAGAAAACAGCCTTTTTTAAGAAAGAAAGAAAGAAAGAAAGAAAGAAAGAAAGAAAGAAAGAAAGAAAGAAAGAAAGAAAGAATACAGCCTTTTTTTAGAAAACAAAAATCCACGTGGTAAAAAGTACAGAAGTGCAGTTGACTCATGGTGTTTAAAGATGTCCATGGGACTCTGTCTGCTTTCTTGCCTTGTTTCATTTTCTTTCTTAGCTCTGTTCTTTTTTGTATTGATTGTGTTTTCAGCCAACAGAAAGTTCCAGCTTTTGCTGGGTGCTTTTTAACAGCAGTGAATTGTGTCCAGCATCCACCTACCCAGGTGCTCTTTGGAGCAGGGGTAAGTTAGGGGGCTGGAGCGATAGCACAGCGGGTAGGGAGTTTGCCTTGCACGTGGCCAACCCAGGTTCGATTTCCAGCATCCCATATGGTCCCCCAGCACTGCCAGGAGTAATTCCTGAGTGCAGAACCAGGAGTAACCCCTGTGTACTGCTGGGTGTGACCCAAAAAGCAAAAAAAAAAAAAAAAATCTACTAGTTAGGGTTCAGGATAAGATGCTATAATAAATGGGCCCCCGAAAAGGACTTAAACAAGATAAAAGTGTATCTGCCTTTGGCGTGGCGGCCCAGAGGTAGGAGGAAGCCCCAGGCAGGTTCCACTCCACAAGGGCGCTCGTGAATGTGATGGGTGATATGACTCTGCTTTCTCCACGTGTGACATCTGTCTCCAGCTCTGAGGCTTCTGCTCCAGTTCTCTGTTTCCTTGGTGGAGGACTGAGGAAGGAGTCCGCCTGCTTTCTCCTTGTGACCAAGTGACAGGAATTTGCACTTTCGTTTCCCTTTCATTGCCCACAACTTGGGCACACCGGACCTCTCTGTTGGCCCAGGGAGGGTTGCAGAAGATTCTGCTCTGCTGGGTGGCACTTTGTTGAGGTCTCTGTGTGACGGATGGATCCTCTTTGCCTCTTCAACCTCCAGGTGTGGCTACAGAGGAGGCTACATGGAAGTGATCAACTTGCACCCTGAGATTAAGGGCCAGCTGGAGAAACTGCTCTCGGTGCGTCTGTGCCCGCCAGTGTCTGGGCAGGCTGCCATGGACATCGTGGTGAACCCCCCAGTGCCAGGAGAGGAGTCCTTCGAGCAGTTCAACAGGGTGAGTCTGCAGCACTGTCACCGTCAGTTTCTCTCTCAGGGTGGCCTCAGAAGTGCTGGTGGTTCCTTTGGTGTCTGACCTCCATGAGGTGAAGTCTGTCTGTTTGTTTGTTTGTTTGTTTGTTTTGCATTTTGGGCCACACCCAGGTGATGCTGAGAGGTTACTCCTGGCTCTGCACTCAGGAATTACTCCTGATGGTGCTTGGGGGACCATATGGGATGCCAGGGATTGAACCCAGGTCATGCTCGTAGCAGCAAACGCCCTACCTGCTGTACTATCTCTCCAGCCCCAATGAGGTGACGTCTAAGGATGCATCAGGACCCTGATTTGAAGCAGGCGGATGTGCACATAAGCACAGAAAGGTGGATTCCGAGGGAAAGCCCTCAGTGTCTTGAAAACATGTGGGAAATGACATAGGTCATTACTCGCTGAAAAGGGGAAGTAGCTGGGCACAGTGTAGGTTCTGGCCCTTACTCCTGCCTCCAGCTTGTCCAGTCCCAATTGCAAGTGACATGAGCTGTACCCCTTTAAACAACAAAGGGAATTTAAGGGTTACATAACCACAAATCAGTTTCTAGCCATTACAGACACACATCTTCTTTAAATTTTGTTGTAAAATGCCTGGAATATAAAACTCACCATGATGGGGTGAGAGATAGTACAGCAGGTAGAGCATTTGCCTTACATGTGGCTGATCCGGGTTTGATTCCTGGTATTCCATTTTGTCCCATGAGCACCTCCAGGAATGATTCCTGAGTGCAGAGCCAGTAGTAACCCCTGAACATTGCTGGGTGTGACCCAAGAAGCCCAAGATAAAAAAAAAACCTCACCATGATAGCCTCTTTTTCTGCCAGGGATCAAACCCCACAATCTCATAAATGAAAAGCCTAAATTCTACCACTAAACCATATCCTTGGCTCCCATTTTAGCTATTTTAAACTGTTTTGTTTAATACATATAGTACATTCGTGTTATGATACAACTATCCCCCAAATCTTTTCATCATCCCAAACTGAAACCCTGCTTACATTAAACACTCACACCTTATATCCTTTTACCAATTCTCTGCTTTATGCATTTATGAATTTTGTCTGTTGTTCTTCATTTAAGTGGAATTACACATTATTTGCCCTTTTGTTCCTGGCTTGTTTCACTTAACATGATTTCTCCATGGTTTCTCCATGTTAAAGAAATGGATTTCTTCAGGATTTCTCCATGTTAAAACATTTGTTAGAGGGGCTGGAGCAATAGCACAGCGGGTAGGGCGTTTGCCTTGCACGCGGCCGACCTGGGTTCGATTCCCAGCATCCCATATGGTCCCCTGAGCACCGCAAGGAGTGATTCCTGAGTGTGGAGCCAGGAGTAACTCCTGTGCATCGCCAGGTGTGACCCAAAAAGCAAAAATAAATAAATAAATAAATAAAATAAAATAGATCATTTGTTAGAGTTTCCTTCTGTGTTGGGCCTCAGTATGAATGCACTATGTGGACACTGCCCACTGCTTCTCCTTTCCCCTACAGCCCACACTAGCTGAAGGCCTGGGGTGACGTGACCAGCTCTGAGCCAGTCACTGATGTGTTTTTGGCCAGGTCATGTGCCCTAGGCATACCTCATAGATTGAGAGTAATGAAGCCACCAAAGCACTTTCATGGATCTTCTGTCCAGGTCCAAGTCTATTTAGAACAAAGAGCAGGAACTGGGATTTCTTACTCCCAAGAATGACCTTCTGGTACAAGATGAGAGAGAGGCCGTGACACAAGCTCACCAATCCCTACCTGTGGCCTGCAATATTGTGCTTGGGAGTCCCATGCTCAGGCACATGACAGGCTCATGGGCCAAGCATCTGAAGAAGTAGGGAGGTGTGTGCATTCTTCCCCCCCTCCCTGGGCACCTTGCACCAGTGTGCTCCATGATGGGACATGAAAAGGACAGTCTTGGGGCTGGAGCGGTAGCACAGCGGGGAGGGCATTTGCCTTGCACGTGACCAACCCGGGTTCGATTCCAGCATCCCATATCGTCCCCTGAGCACCGCCAGGGAGTAATTCCTGAGTGAGCAAGAAGTAACCCCTGTGCATTGCTGGGTGTGACCCAAAAAGGAAAAAAAAAAAGAAAAGAAAAGGACAGTTTTGCAGGGCCAGGACCATTCCATGATATCCCGAGATGCTGACTCTTGTTTTCTCTTCCCTCAGGAAAAGGAGTCTGTCCTGAGTACTCTGGCCAAGAAAGCCAAGCTGACAGAAGAGCTGTTTAAGCAAATCCCAGGACTTAAGTGCAACCCCTTACAGGGAGCCTTGTATGCCTTCCCTCAGATCTTCCTTCCTGCCAAAGCTGTGGAAACCGCTCAGGTCTGCCCCGGCCAGCCCTGGCTCTTTCTCTGGGTTCCCTCGGGACTGCCGGGTAGGGGCTGCCGCGTGCTGTGGAGAACACAGCGGTTGGCCCTGGAAGCCTCTGGCTTTCGTGAGAGTGGCGCGTCTGGAGCTGAGACCCGAGAGCAGAGCTAATGCGGGCTGTCCCCCTGGTGCTCTGAGGCAGGTGCCCCGGCGGTGCTGCTCAAACTGACTGGCTGAGGAGATAGCGCAGCAGCGAGGGGGTGTGCTTGAAACCTGAGTTTGAACCACAGCACCGGGTAGCACCACATCAGCGGGCCAAGCGTTGAATTGTCTGGCCTTGGTGGAGTATCTCTGGGAATGGGCCCTGCGTCTGCTTGAGCACTCTTGCGAGCCTCTCTCCTAAAAACAAACCACCGAAAATCCTGGAAGGACCCTGGGAAGTAACAAGAGTCTCCCCGCGCTGGTCTCTGGGCCCTCAAACAGCAGTTCTCAGGTCCAAGTCTGAAGATAGATTGTCTGAGGTCTTGTTAAAATACCGATTCTCGTTCAGGAATTTTGTGGAAGGCGCCAGGGTTCTGCATTTCCAACAAGATCTCAAGAGTTATCACAGACTTAGGAGATCAAAGCATAGAGCAGTATTTCTGTAGGCGTCGCCTTTGTGTACCCAGGGCCTTGGGAAACATTCAGGATCCGGACCAGAGAGATAATATGTCGCATGTGGCCATTGCCTTGCAATGCAGCTGTCCTTGGTTGAATCCCCGGTACCCCATATGGTTCCCTAAGCAGGATGTATGCCCCTCAAAACATAAACAACCATCCCCTGCCACCGTACCCCTGATTTGTTGAGTCAGAATCCCTGATCCCTGGTGTGAAGTCAGAGAATGTGCCCCCTGGCCAGCACGCACAGCCTCTAAGAAGGACCAGTCACATCCACAACAGCCTTACTGCGTCTCACCTCAGGGTCCTATGGGCTGCATTTGGGACTTGGCTCAGAGAAAACCTCTCTAAGTATCTATTGAGCCACTGCCTGAGAGTGATGTGCAGGAAATCATCGTCCTTTCCCGTAGACCAAGAGTAGAAACATCTCAGTCTGTGGCTAGCCTGAGGTGTTCGACTTCAGCTTCCGTTCTGCATCGGCTGCCCACTTCGATCCTTCCAGGACGGGGGCAGGAGAAGGGCCTGACCAGGGGAAAGAACCTGCCGCTTGATTGTAGTTGGCTTTGTGGTTTTAATGGGTGAGGCCAGGTGAAACCAGGAAAACAACGAATCAGTGTCTTCTCCCCCACTCCGCAGGCCCATAAGATGGCCCCGGACATGTTCTACTGCATGAAGCTCCTCGAGGAGACTGGCATCTGCGTGGTGCCCGGCAGCGGCTTCGGGCAGAGAGAAGGCACCTACCACTTTAGGTATGACTCCTTCCTGCACGGGGGCCTGCTTCCAAGGTCGTGTGGGGATGCGTGGGCTTCTCAACACAGAGCACAGGCTGGCATCAGAGACAAGATGTGTGTGACCCTCTCCTCCCTGGAGTCTCCCCACTCTGTCCTGCGGTAGCACTGAGACCCTGTGCCGAGGCGTTAGTAAAACCCTGGAGAGATTCCAAGCTCATGTCTTGGACCAGTCTGTCTCCATCTGTCACAGACAACCTGAAATGTTTCCAGGGAGGTGGTTTTTCTTTGTTTCCCTTTTTTTTTTTTTTTTTTTTTTTGCTTTCTTGGGTCACACCCAGCCATGCTCAGGGGTTACTCCTGGCTCTGCACTCAGGAATTACTCCTGGCAGTGCTTGGGGGACCATATGGGATGCTGGGAATCAAACCTGGGTCAACTGCGTGCAAGGCAAACACGCTACCCGCTGTGCTATTGCTCCAGCCCCTGTTTTCCTTTTTAACAGCATGCAAACCACATCCAGCATCCATACAGCTGCTCAGTAACTCAAAAGCTACTGACATATTGTATCTGAAACACACAGTGGAGTTAGCTCCACTTCTAAAGTGCTACTCTGCCTAGGACTGATGGGGGTGCTTTTGGAGATGAGCTAGGGAAAAAAACCTCAGCTCCTGGGGCTGGAGAGATAGTACAGCAGGTAGGGTTCTTGCCTTGCATGTGGCTTTCCTGGATTTGGTCCCTGGAAGCCCTCTAGGAGTGAATGGTCCCTGAGTGCAGAGTCAGGAGTAAGTCATGAGCCCCTCTGAATGTGGCCCCAAAACAAAAACAAATGAAAAGAAGAGAGGGAGAGAACCTCAGCCTCCCTGCAGAGGCCTGTTCCATCCAGAGTAGCACCTCCTCGTGCACGGTGCTCTCAGATGTCTCCAGCAGCGTATGATATAAAAGGAAATGTCATGAGCTTAGTTAGCTCCTGGAGCCAAGTCTTGACTCAGTCAAGGTCATGAGCAGGGTGTATAAGCATGTTTGGCCTTTCCACCCTAGTTATTTTTTCACCTTGGAGATAGAATTCTAAAAGTGGTTAGGGCCAGAGAGATAGCTTCAAGGGGAAGACACATGCTTCGTATGCAGGAGGCCAGGGTTTGATCTCCAGAACTGCATGATCCCTCGAGCACTGCCAGATCAGGAGTAGCCCCTGAACACTGCCAGCTGTGGCCAAGAAACCACAATTAAAAAGGTGGTTAAACTGCAAGGATTAAAGTAAGATGTGAAGGGCTGGAGCGATAGTACAGCGGGTAGGGTGTTTGCCTTGCACGTGGCCGACACGGGTTCGATTCCCAGCATGTTATATGGTCCCCTGAGCACCGCCAGGGTAATTCCTGATGCAACGCCAGGAGTAACCCCTGTGCATTGCTGGGTGTGACCCCAAAAGGAAAAAAAATAAAAATAAGAACACTTAAAAATTTTTTAAATGATATGTGAAATAAAACCCTCAGTATCGTGAACATCTAGTCCATCTAGTTGGGAAGGATATTGAGGCGGTATGGTTGGAAGTTCCCACTCACCTTTCCTGACTGTGGAGATTGCAGAAATGGTGGGGGGCGGGGGAGACCCATCTAGCAGGAGTGAGTCTTGCTCTCCTAGAGGAAGTTCTGTCCATCGGTCCGAGCATTGTAGAGTGGACGTGTCTTACATTAAATGCTGCGATGGGCTCTTTGCTTTGTTCACATGTCATGTTTGGGTACAAAGAAAGAAACAAATGGCCAGAGTGGGTAAGGGTAAAGGTGGTTTTAACCGATGCCAGGCGCCGTTTAGGGACAGATGCTCTCACTGCAGATGGGACAGGCCTGTCCCTCGCCAGACCTTGCCCACACCTGCACGTTTCCATTCCCACGGTGCAGAAGGAGTTCTGGGGGTCACTGCTCACCCCATCCCAGGGCAGCTGGAGTGCCGGCTGACACTGTTCTCTTTCCTGACAGAATAACCATTCTCCCTCCTGTTGAGAAGCTGAAGGCGGTTCTCCAGAAGGTGAAAGACTTTCACATAAAGTTCCTGGAGCAGTACGCGTGAGGCCGCTGGGCCCCAGAGGGAGACTGGGGCCTCCCTCCTAATCTCCACCAGGCCAGACTGAATGTGCATCTCCCCCAGAAACTCTGCCTCAGACCTCGCCAGGGTCACTGGTAGCTTTCATCATCATTTTGCCCCAGGAGACTTTTTTTCTCTGTGCCTTGATGTTGGGAACACTTCTCTTCTAAGCTAATGTGAATTGGGGATGTCCCCAAAGCTCTGTTTTTGTGTGTGTGTGTGTGTCTGTGTATGGGGGGGCGGGGGGGCAGTGGGGGAGGGAGGGGAGGGGTTGGATGCAACCAAAGTTGAAAGGATTTGCTCAGCATACATGGCCAGCCCTCTCGGAATCGTTGTTGCTTTAGAAAAGTTCATTTGGGGTTTCAAATAATCAGAATGTCTTGGGTGAGAGGTTTCATTCCTGGAAAAAAGAAGGTGTGGGGTAATGTCTGACCTGACTGTGGTAAGGACCGAAGAATCCCAGCTCACCACCGTGACCTGCGAAATAAAGCCCTGAGTATCGTGAACATCTGGTCCTTCCCAGAGGAGTGCCCGGGGTCCCCTGGAGTCTCAGACACCCCAATTCCTGCCTGAAGCCCAGAGGCTTCTCTCTCAGACCCGAATGGTGAGGGCAGCAGGGCCTGGTGCTGGACTGGACACTAAGCTAAGTTATGGAAGGTGCTGGGGGTAGTGGGCAGAGTCAGACAGCCAGAGGAGAGGAAGAGATGATGAGCCAGACTCCACATCGAGCCTGAATTCTACTTGGGATCAGGCAGATGGCAAGAACGCTGCTGCACACAAGGACAGAGTTAGGTTCTCTTGGGAAGACTTAGACTGGAATCCACGTCTGGGAGGCCGACCCGGACTCCAGGAACACGGGGGAAAGCCCGGTGGTATCCCAGTCACAGGGTAGGATTCTTGCCTGTGGGACACAGATCCATCCAGTAACTGTTGCCCGGTAGCTGTTGCCTCACTCGGCCTTGGTTGCGCCTTTACACACTATTGTCTCCCTGGGGGGGAACTAGGAGAACACTATAAATGTCCTAATGAGCCGACTGAGGGAGGATCCTCCTCAAGGCCACAAGGAGGTTTCAGTGGAACCTCCCTTCTCCATAGTGTCTATTATCTCAAACTGAATTTGACCCGTTTTCCAGCTCCTCATTGGTCAAAGTGCCTGGTTGGATGGTTTTGTGAGAGTGCACGTGCTCTGACTTGAAGTCTATCAAACTGGTTTTACCCGAAATGTGCTACTTCCGTAGTTGCTGATGGCTCCCAGAGCATGTCCTGTAGCATCAATCATCTCTTGGGGTCAGGAATCACCCCCATGCCTGCAGCTTCCCGAGAGTGGGTGCTGTCCGATAGCAGACTAGGTGGCCTTTTCTTCAGAGAACCTCCTCTTCCCAGCGGCCTTTCCACGTCAGTTGAGAAAGCCAAGGCCAGCTCAAGGGAGCCCGCAAGTCCCAAAGGTTATCATAGGAGCTGGACAGAGAAATCTGAAGGGACTGAAGAAGTGAGCTTTGAAGGTGGCCTCCTGTGCTATCACTTCCAGGCAGGGGACAGCGGGGGAGACCTTACGTGTTACTCCTCTCACCCTGTTGAAGAATCAGCCACGATCTCAGAGAACAAAGGGAATGTTTAGGAAACATTCTTTTAAAAAAAAAATTGTGAAAAATTGCACTTACGCGTGTTGTACGGAATATGAACCCAGATGTGTCCCAGAGTTGTGAAATTTCTAGTGAAAAAGGTTAAATAGTCGAAGCTGGTATATTTTTTATATTTTTGTAACAATTGCTTTTTTCATGGGGGGAGGAAGGGTTAGTATTTGTAGTTTTAACAAGTCCGGTAGTTTTTTACAAAATCTCTTCAGATTATAAATAACTCTTAAAAACTTTGCAGCATTTACATGATTTTTTAAAAAAGATGCTTGTATACGCTTGAATTACTTTTTAAATAAATATAAGAGGATCATGCTAAGATTCACTGGTTTAGGAGGTCAACTTCAGGTAAGAAAACTGATGGTTATAGATTTGATTTTTTTACAGATCATAGGGTTCCGGGCTCCATCAAAGCGAATTGTATGGTTCGGGGTGGCACTTTAAGCCCGCACTTGGAAGCTTTTGTCTCTCATCCTGTTCCATTATGGGGAGGTGCTGGGGTGTCCCCTGATGGTCCCTGAGACCTGTTGACTCTTGTACCCTAGTTGGGTGGGTTTGCACGAAGAGTAGACCAGCAGCCTGTCCCTGTCTTCTGATTTTGTTTCTCATAGGCGTCTCCTGACAAAGGTAATGGTAGTTCTGCTGGACATTTCCAAACAATAAACTACATGTACAAACTGGTGACTGTGTTGAACTTTTCTTGTAGTGGACATCATCATCATGTCTTCACTCTCTGTAACTCAGTTTGTAGCACGATAATGAGTATTTTCCCCATAAACCTCTTTTATAACTTCCTGTCTTCCTTTTTTTTTCTTATATGCCAACTCCAAACTCCAAGAACCCCGCATTACTTTTTCTATCACGTGAGACAGAAACTTTAGTCTTTCTGGTAGAATGTTGTTAAAATTAAAGGATTCTAGAGATGTGGCTCAGTGGCAGTGCCTCCCTTGCAGGCATGAGGCTGTGAGTTTGATAACTGGTACTGCCAAGTGCAGCTCTTGGGACACTGATGTTGTGATCTCTAGCATCACAATATGCACAAACTGTGCATCACAACCAACTGTGCAGCTTCAGACAGTGCAGTAGTTACAACACAGGGAAGGGAAGAAAATGAAGACAGGTCTTGACTTCTTATGGAAGTGAAGTACCAACATATACTTTTTGTGGGGCAGAAGAAGCCTATCGAGGCCAGTGGAGAAGGGGGTGTATTCATATAAGGAATTTCATTTTCCCCAGGCTTTCACAAAATTACATCAATTTGGTGTGGGGGAGGGGAGGAGAAGGGGGTGGTCACACCCTGTGATGCTCTGGTTAATCCTGGATCTGCATCCAGCAGTGCTCAGGACTTACTCCTGACTCTACACTCAGGAAACATTCCCAGCAAAATGCAAGACTTACACCCCAAGAATAGTAGAGCTGTGTGCCAGGAGCTTGGAAACTGGCCTCATGCTGGGGGAAAAGGCAGCTTAGATAGAGAAGGGACCACCAAGTAAAGGGTGCTTAGAGGGCCCGCTGGGGATGGGAGATGCAAGCTGAAAGTAGACTATAGGTTGAACATGATGGCCACTCAATACCTGTATTGCAAACAACACCCAAAAGGGGAGAGAGAGAGAGAGAGAGAGAGAGAGAGAGAGAGAGCGCAAAAGGGAATGCCCTGCCACAGAGGCCAGGTGATGTGGGAGGGAAGGAGGGGGTTGGTGGGAGGGATACTGGGATCATTGCTGGTGGAGAATAGGCACTGGTGGAGGAATGGGTACTTGATCATTGTGTGACTGAAACATAAGCATGAAAGTTTGTAAGTCTACCTCACAGTGATTCATGTAAAAATTAAAAAAAAATTTTTTTAATTATTCACCAAAAAAAAACAAAAAAGAATCATTCCCAGCAAAGCTCAGGAAATCATATGGGATGTCCAGGATTGAACCTGGGTCAGTCACATCTGGCCCTTAATTTATTAAGAAAAAATTGGAAAGTTAAAGGGACTCTGAGTAGAATGTGGCCCAAAAAAGAAAAGAAAAAAAAGTTTGGAAATTTTTTTTTTTTCAAAGGGACTCTTTCAGTTGTCTGAATTGGAAATTCACCAGTCATTTAAGCAGAACCAACCAAAACCAAAACAAGTTTCTCAGAGGATAGTATTAAATGCTTATATATTTTTAAAAGAATATTCTCAGATCAATCAATAAAGGTCTATCTTAGGCATGTTGAAAAGAGAGAGCTCAGGGGCTGGAGAGATAGCACAGCGGGTAGGGCGTTTGCCTTGCACTCGGCTGACCCGGGTTCAAATCCCAGCATCCCATATGGTCCCCTGAGCACGGCCAGGGGTAATTCCTGAGTGCGGAGCCAGGAGTAACCCCTGAGCATCGCCAGGTGTGACCCAAAAAAAAAAAAAGCAAAAAAAAAAAAGAGAGCTCAATAAGGCTTATTTAAACAGAAAAATAAGGAATTTAAGAGCAGAAATCAAAATTCAACAAAATTGCAAAACAATAGAGAAATTAATAAAACCAAAACAAATTTTGAGAAGTCAAAATTGATAACTCCTCTAACAAGATTAAAATAAAAAATATAGACAGATATAGATAGATAGATAGATAGATAGATAGATAGATAGATAGATAGATAGATAGGGGCCGGAGAGATAGCACAGCGGGTAGGGCATTTGCCTTGCACACGGCCGACCCAGGTTCGATTCCTCCACCCCTCTTGGAGAGCCTGGCATGCTACCAAGAGTATCCCGCCCCCACGGCAGAGCCTGGCAAGCTACCAGTGGTGTATTCAATATGCCAAAAAAAAAAAACAGTAAAAACAAGTCTCACAATGAAGACCTTACTGGTGCCCGCTCGAGCAAATTGATGAGCAACGGGATGACAGTGATAGATAGATAGATAGATAAATTTTCAATACCAGGAATGAAAGAAAAGATCTCACTATAGGTTTCCCCCAATAGGAGAAGGTTCATTAGTAACCACTATGAACATAAATTGAAAATTGTGAATGAAGCCAACATACTCCTTGAAAACTACAAACCACCAAATTTACCCCAAATAAGATACAAACCTAAAACTCCTGAAAATGTCTTTTTTAACATATGTAGATATGTATATCAATTTTTTTTTTTTTTTTTTTTTTTTTTTGCTCTTTGGGTTATACTCAGTGATGCTCAGGGGTTACTCCTGGCTCTGCACTCAGGAATTACCCCTGGCGGTGCTCAGGGGACCATATGGGATGCTGGGAATTGAACCCGGATTGGCTGCTTGCAAGACAAACGCCCTACCTGCTGTGCTATTACTCCAGCCTGAGAATTGAATGGAAGTTTTAAAACTGCAAAATGCAATTTCTTAAATTTTAAAATTTCTAAGTAGAGAAAACAAGAAAAATTTTGTAATCAAAATAATTCCCATTATTACTCTCCTTCCACATTTTAGTTTGTTTCACACTAAAAGATGCCTATGATCAATTGTTACCTAAGATATTCAAATACAACTACAGTGAGATTTCCACTACAAGATTTTTCAAATTATTTGACGTTTGACATTTAAATTTGTCTTGGGAACGGTTGTCCTGTGCATTGTTTTTGATTTTTTTCTTTTACAGTATTAATGTAATAGTGTCAATGTTGACTGTCCCCTTTTTCCCTACCTCAGTTACTTCCTCATTCTCCATCTCCCCCTGTCACACCTCTTTTATCTCATCGGTTCTGTTTTCAAGAGTTCTGTTTTCACTCATCCTTGTCTAGTCTTGTATAACCTCCAGGGGGGCCAGGGAAGCCCCGACGGCCGCCCGGGATGGTTGATCGGTTGGTGTTTATTCCATTCTCCCCATGCGCCTGTTCCAGTCTCTCGGAGCCCCCTATTCTAGTCTCACACTGCCCCTCATTCCCGTCTCCTCCTGTCTCTCCTGCTCATCTCTCCGTGCTCCATTGTGTTCCCTGCTCTCTCTCCCAACCCCTCAACTCTCTCCAACTCCTTAAGCACTCTCTCCAACTCCCTCAAGCTGGGCCAATGCTACGCCCAGTCTGGTAGCAAAAGCAGCATAAGAAAAGCCCCTCTCAACTGCCCATCAGGCTCAAGGGCAGAAACACCACCTTGGGGTTCTCCTTTCCTCAGTCCAATAACTTAATTAACATCTTAATTTTACTTTTTTTTTTTTTTGGCTTATTGGGTCACACCCGGTGATGCACAGGGGTTACTCCTGGCTCTCCACTCAGGAATTAACTACTGGCGGTGCTCAAGGGACCATATGGGATGCTGGGATTTGAACCTGGGTTGGCTGCATGCAAGGCAAATGCCCTACCCGCTGTGCTATCGCTCCAGCCCCTTAATTTTACTTCTTAATATTAGTTATTTTGTATGGACACAGTAAGAAATGCATTGAGCTTGTAGGGCAGCTCTCCTGGGAACATCTTGCCACAGACTCAGACCACAGTGCTCAGGCCAGATTAATCTTTCCTAACCCTAAGAGGGTCTGAATATAGTTATTACTTTTTGGATCATGACAGCATTTTTCCATGACCATTTTCTTAACTTACAGTTAAGCATTTTGGCACTTTGGCCAGGCCCATCTCCAAGCCAGGGTAGCACATAGTTCACCCTTGACAAGGGTCCATCCAGTCCCTTGTCAGGACTCTGCTTTTGGGGATGCTAGGAAGTTAGGGCAACTGAGGCTCAAGTCGAGATAACAGATGCCCAGGAGGCAAATATCATTGAAAGCCCATTAACTCCCAAGTTACAAAAGCATAGCATTAACTGTCTTCTTTGCCCATACAAAAAGGACATTGCTCTGAATTAACTATGCAAAGGACTTAAGGACAAGAGAAAAACAACATTTACAAGTCAACAGAGCACAAAGAAAGAAGTTACAAATAAACACAGAGGAATGGGAGCACTGTGATGGGAGTAACCCAATAAAACTAACTCCCTGCAGCAAGGCAGACAGGAGAAACCAATATTATCCTACATAGTCTCTTTCTGGCTTCTTTATATACCACACAAATGAAACTACCCTGTATTTGTCCATATGCTTTGGACTTGTTTCATTTAACATGACACCCACCAGATCCACCCAAGTTGTAGCAAAAGGTAGAATTTTATAGCTGTGTTATATACTGCAATTTATTTATTGACTCATCTGTCAAGCACTTGGGTTGTTACCAGATCTTGGTTGTTGTAAATAGCACTGCAGTGAACATAGGAGCACATGTATCTTTTTTGGTTAATATCTTAGTGCTCTTGGGGTAGATGCCAAGGAGTGGAACCACGAGGTCATATGGTAATTCTATTTTTAATTTTTTTGAGCTGTCTCCCAGCTGTTTCCATAATGGCTAAACCACCAACAGTGACTGAGAGTTCCTTTTTTTGGTTTCTATTTCTGCCAGGATTATTTACTTCTGGACTCTTTGTTTTGTTTTGTTTTGGTGTCACCCAGTGGTACTCAGAACTTACTACTTGCTTTATGCATAGGGATCACAATCAGCAGTGCTCAGGGGACCACATGTAGTGCCAGGGATTGAACCCTGTGTCAGCTATACACAATACATTCACCTTACCCACTGTACTTTTTTTTTTTTTTTTTAGCTTTTTGGGTCACACCGTGCGATGCACAGGGGTTACTCCTGGCTCATGCACTCAGGAACTACTGCTGGCGGCGCTGGGGAGATCATATGGGATGCCGGGGATCGAACCCAGGTCGGCCGAGTGCAAGGCAGACGCCCTACCCACTGTGCTATCGCTCCGGCCCCTGTACTTTCTTTCTAACCCTTTATTGGCTAGTATGAAGTGATGCCTCATTATTATTTTGATTTGCATTTCCCTGTAATTAGTGATGAGATATTTTTCTTCTCTCTCTCTCTTTCCCTCCCTCCCTCTCTCTCTCTCTCTCTCTCTTTCTCTCTTTCTCTCTCTGCTTTTTGGGTCACTTCTGCCAATGCTCAGGATAACTCTCATTCTGCACTCAGGAATCTTTTCCTGCTTCATTTAGTACTCCTGTCCCTTCATCATAAATCTGTCCGTACATGGAGGCTGGAGTGATAGCACAGTGGGTAGGGCATTTACCTTGCACGCAGCCAACCCGGGTTTGAATCTCAGCATCCCATATGGTCCCCCGAGCAGCCGCCAGGAGTAATTCCTGAGTGCATGAGCCAGGAGTGACCCCTGTGCATTGCTGGGTGTGACCCAAAAAGCATAAATAAATAAATAAATAAATAAATAAATAAATAAATAAATCTGTCTGTACATCTGAAGGTATTCTCAGATCTTAATTCTCTTCCTTTGGTCTGAGAGTTTGTTTTTGTACCAGTACCACAGTGCTCTATTATAACACTTTATAGTACAGTGTAAGGTCAAGATAATCAATGCCTCCCTTGTTCATTTTAGAATTCCTTTGGCTATTTAGGCATTTTTATGTTCTATACAAATTTTAGTAGCACTTATTCTGTCCTTGAAGAATGCCATTGGAATTATGATAGGGATTACATTGAAAATATGATGTTTTAGATAGGATGGCCTTTTTGTTTTGTTTTGTTTTGGGGCCACACCATCAATGTCCAGGGGTTATTTCTGGCTTTGCACTCAGGAGTCATTCCTGGCAGTACTTGGGAGACCATATGGGATGTCAGGAACCAAACCCAGGTTGGTCACATGCAAGGCAAATGCCCTACCCACTGTACTATTACTCCCGCCCATCCTTTACAATATTGAAGAAAGTTCCTTCTACTTAATTGTTCAGTAACTTTATCTGCTCCTATTGTTAGTGATCATAAGATTTTATCTGTCCTTTCAGTGATACCCTGTATTACCTTAGTTGGTTTGCATAAATTCAATCACCTTGTACTCCTGGAATGAATCCTATCTGATCCTAATGAATGATCTTTTTGATAAGACTGTTGAATTTTGTTTTATTGAGGCAAAATGATTTACAAAATCATTCATAACTGAGTTTCAGGCATACAATGTTACAACATCCATCCCACCACCAGTGTCATTATTCCTCCACCAACATCCATAGAGTCCCTTCCCGCCCGCCAGCCTGTCTCCTTGTCCGTCAGGCACATTGTTTTTATACACTGTGATACCTAATACTGTTGAAGGTCGGATTTCATGGATAGTACAATTCGGCACCACCCTCTCCCCGTGTCCGTTTCCCTCCACTATTGCTGCAATGTACCCACATTCTGCCCTCCCAACCCCACCCCCGTGACAGGCTTCCTACTGAAGACCTGTTCTGTTTCTGTTGCTTTTGTTATTTTGTTCAGTTTTTATTCTTTATATCCCACATAGACGGGTATCGTTTGTTACATACTGAACTTTGGGCGGTTTAATTTCTCGGGAAACCTGGTCCTGAGTTGTTGGGGTCTGGCCAGAGGCACAGCGGCAATTTTGAGGTATCAGTTAGCCTGAAGACACCATCGGGCCGCTGATGCACTTACCCCACAGGTACAGGTAGACCTGCTGGTGGCACCACACCCCTTAACTGGCTTTTTAGCTTTCTTTTAAAAAAAAAAAATATTCAGACACTTGGTGCTTTTAATTGGGGAGTTCAATCCATTGACATTTAAGGAAATTTCTGTGATAATTTTAAGTGGTTTTGCATTTTGATTTTGCTTCCCTGATTTTTCCCTTATTTTCTCCTCTAGTCTTTTGATGGCAATCTTTTATGTAGTTTGCCTCTTTGTTTTTCGTTTTGTTCTTTTAATTTGCTTTTGGAGCCACACCCAGCAATCCCCAGGGCTCAGGAATCACTCCTGGCAGTGTTTGGGGATACACAATAATCAAACTTGAGTTGGGGGGGCTGGAGCGATAGCACAGCGGGTAGGGCGTTTGCCTTGCATGCGGCCGACCAGGGTTTGATTCTCAGCATCCCATATGGTCCCCTGAGCACCGCCAGGGCTAATTCCTGAGTGCAGAGTCAGGAGTAACTCCTGAGCATTGCCAGATGTGACCCAAAAAGCAAAACAAAAAACAAACAAACAAAACCCCTGAGTTGGCTACATTCAAACCTTACTAGCTGTTCTGCCTCTAGCTTCCTGTTTTTCCACTTTTTTTTTTCCTTGTTCAGTTTTGGTTTTGGTTTTGGTTCTGGCTTTTGGATTATACCCGGCAGTGCTCAGGGCTTACTCCTCACCCTGTGCTCAGAGATCACTCTTGGTGGGATTTAGCCTGTCATAACGGTGCTGAGGATCAAATCTGGGTTGGCCACATGCAAGTCAAGCGCCCTCCCTGCTGTACTACCACTCTCGCCCTTATTTTCCTCTTCTTGTTAGTTTCTGCTAAGTAGTTTTGATTTGAGGGTACTATATATAATGTATATTAGAAGTTTTAAGTTTATTTTCCTTCGAAATTTAAGTCTAGAGACAACCAGTTTTGATGGGGATACCGTGAACAAACTAACTTTATTCACTGTTGGTAATACCATCATCTCGTTCAGTTTCTACAGAAAGTAGTATGGAGACTTAAAAAAAAAACACAGTAAAAAGAATACCAGATGACCCACGCTAGTGGTCCCACACCTTGGCATCTATCCCATAAATACAAAAACATTGATTGAAAGATATCCTATGTTCATGTCAATACTACTTACAATAGCCTAGAAATGGAAACAAAGCAGGTACCTATCGACAGATGAGGGGGTAAAGATGTGTAACATTTCACACAGTGGAATGCTGAAATAATATATTTTCAACAGAAGGTGAAATCTTGCCTTTTACTGCATCTTGGATTGTATGAAAAAATAAAAAAATAAAAGGGAGAGGGACAAATACTGGATAATGTCATTCATGTCTGGTATACAAAGAAACAAGAAAAGGAGTGGATAGGGGCTGGAGCAATAGCAGAGCAGGGAGGGCATTTGCCTTGCACGCGGCCGACTGGGTTCGATTCCCAGCATCCCATATGGACCCCCGAGCACCACCCAGAGTAATTCTTGAGTGCAGAGCCAGGAGTAACCCCTGTGCAACGCCGTGTGTAAGCCAAAAAATTTTTTAAAAAGGAGTGGACAATGATAAATAAAAGCAAATCTTTGATCTCTGATAACAGAACTGAGGTTGGGGTTAGACAGAAGGCAGGGATGGACTGGATAGCATTAACACCGCTGTGTGTGTGTGTTTGGTGCATTTACTATTGTTTTTTTTTTTCCTTTTTGGGTCACACCCGGCAATGAACAAGGGTTACTCCTGGCTTATGCACTCAGGAATTACTCCTGGCGGTGCTGGGGGTGGGGGCGGGGGGATGGGGACATATAGGATTCTGGGAATTGAACCCAGATTGGCTGCATGCAAGGCAAACACCCTATCCTCTGTGCTATCCCTCCAGCCCCTGCATTTATTGCATTTTTTAAGCTCTAGGATTTCTGTTTGAACTTCTCAAACTTTGGGGTGCTGGAGAGATAGCCCAGAGGGTAGAGCGTTTGCCTTGCACGTGACCAACCCGGGTTCGATTCCCAGCATCCCATATGGTCCCCCGAGCACGCCAGGAAAACAACTTTGAAAGTATAAGAATGCTTTCTCTGACTCTGTTAAAATTCTCTTCCCTCCATCCCTCAAGTCAAAGCTGGTGACAGAGTGCCACCCCCAGGGTTTCCGGGAACCTGCTTGATGATTATGCTCTAGAAAGATCACAGAATGTTTTCTTCTGTGAGTGTGGCATTCTTACTAGAAGTCAGGTTTGGTCTGGTGTGCTGTGCAGCAGAGTCTGAAAAATATTAAAAGTAAAACAAGACAAAAACTGGAATGTGGGTCCCAAAATGGTTCCTGGTAAAAGTACTTTGCAATCATGGGGCTGAGAATTGGATCCCCCACATGGAGCAGGATTTGGGCAGCATGACAACAAAGTATGCAGCCTTTTGTTTGAGACAGTCCCTTGCTCCTTTGTTTGAAGTGTGAAATCACAGCTAGGTGTAAGCACTACAAAAGAACACAACCCCCAAGGAGCACTACAGTGAAAAGAGTATGAGCAGTGTACTCAGGAAGTTTAATTTTCATTGAGCACATGTGAGAACCATGCTGACACCTCCCCCCCCACACACACACCCAGCAGGCACTGCAACCAAAATGTGTGACAACATCCAAACCAAAGAGTGAGACCCCTGGCAAGTATGTTTGCAAGCAAACTTGGTGAGCACTGTGGCCCAGAGTGTGAGCACCACTACCTATGTTCAGTGCCTCACACATTTAGCACCAGAGCTAAATGTGTGAGTACCTCAGCCTGGTATGTGTGCAACCACTGGGTATCACAGAATCAACAACAATGAATAGACAGAGGCTTGCCTTGCACGCAGACAACCTAAATTCAATCCCCAGCAACCCATATGGTCTTCTGGATCTGTGAGGAGTGATCCCTGGGCCTAAGCATAGTGGAGTGCGGTTCTCAAACAAGCAAAAATAATGAAAGTGGGAGGGAATTTTTAAAAGATGTGTGTTGAGAATCTATTTAGGGATGATATTCAGTGGTGTCTGATATTTCCCTTAAGGTACTTCAGGAAAGGGCTGGAAAGATGGTGCAGAGGTTAAGGCACTTCCCTTGTGTGACTTTGTTTCAGTCCCCATAGGATCACATACGTTTCTTGGAGCACTACCATGAGTGATCCCTAAGCACAAAGCCAGGAGTAAACCCTGAGCACTTCCAGGTATAGCCTAGAAATCCCCCAAAGCAAAAAAATCAAACAGATCAACAAAATTTCAGGACAGAGAAGGGAAGAGAGGTTAATCAAAAATTAACAAATCTGGGGCCGGAGAGACAGTACAGCAGGTAGGGCACTTGCCTTGCACTTGGCCAACTGGGGTTTGATCCCCAGCATCCCATATTGGCCCTGAGCACGACCGGGAGTGGATCCTGAGTGTAAAGCCAGTAGTAAGCCCTGAGCACCACTGGATGTGCCCCCAAAAGAAAATAACACAAACTTAACAACATTTTTATTGACCTGAGGAATTAATGCTAGAGCAGGAATTAATGCTAGAGTACATCTTTTACATGTAGGAAAGTCAGTGTTAGCTCCACTTCCCTCACAAAAGGATGCCAAGAAAAATAAGCACAATCTTAAAAGAATAGATAAAGCAAGAGTGGCCTTTTAAAAGAATAGATAAAGCAAGTGTTAATCAATGAATTGGGAGGGGTGTGTATGTGTGTGTGTGTGTGTAATGAATATGTGGAGATTTGTTTTATTCTATTTTTGTGTGCATTTTCATAATAAAATCTTTTTTGTCTATTTGTTTGGACCCCACCCAGTGATGCTTAGGGGTCACTCCTGGCTCAGGAATTACTCCTGGTGGTGCTCAGGGGATCATATGGATGCCAGGGATCAAACCCAACTAAGCCACATGCAAAGCAAGCACATTACCTGCTCCACTATCTCTCCAGCTGGCAGAATAAAATCTTTTAAAGCAACCATAAAATTCAAATCAAGAGATGTGGCTTTCTCAACTATAATCTGGGGAAATAATAATTTATATCTTACAAGGCATTTCCTATGCACAATATTTTCAGCACATGTAATATTTTAAGCACTGAGCTTGGCACATAGAAATCATTCCATTGTATAAATTGGCTTTTAAGATGCTGTCCACTCCCAGAAAAGAGACAGCAAACTTTCAATTTATTAAGCTTGTTAGTTTTTAGCATTATTGCACTCTTATAAAATCTCGCTTATACACACACACACACAAAAAAAAGACTTCAGAATACACCTGGGATTTTTTTTTTCTGGGAAACTCACTTTTTAATTTTTAAAAAAGTTTTATAAGTTAGTTCACAATATTTGATTATATTTAATATTCAAACACCGACCCCACCACTATTAAAACTTCCCACCACCAAATTTGGGATGTTTCCATCCCAAACCCCAATCCCTGTCCCAAAACAAACTGAAAGAATATGTTTTATATTGTCTGTTATGAAGAACTGCTGAACATGTTTACAAAAGTGTTTGTACAGGAAACAGTGTGAAGATTGTTCTATTTTGGCAGGAACCATTAAGACATTCTATAGGATATCACTAACATGTTGTTAAAATTTGGGTGATGTAAGTTTTGGTATATATATCTGAAAATATGTATATATGTATATATTTTTTCCTCTATGATTTGCTGCCTATTGTCTGAACCCCATCAAATATTGTGTGGTAATTATGGAGAATGGGTAGGGAGTGTCTTATGATGTGTCACACAGCTGCAAAAGTGGTTGCGTGGTCCAGGAATATGTTCACTCATATGTGAGGCTTGTCCCGAGCATGTGGGATGCGGCCGGGAACATGCAGCAGTTGGGTAGTGGAGGTCAGCTGCCGGGGTGGGTCCCTTGGGATGGGGAGGGCTCTCACCTGCCCTCCTCTGGGGCGCCCCGAGTGAAAACAGCCTGGTGCGGAGTCCGGTGGCATGGCTTTGGGGGCCTCTTTTTATGCTCCCTTCCAGAAGAAGCAGCCGTTTGATGTCAAAACTCTCAGTTTTAGGGGCTGGAGTGATAGCACAGCGGGTAGGGCGTTTGCCTTGCACGCGGCCGACCCGGGTTCGAATCCCAGCATCCCATATGGTCCCCTGAGCACCGCCAGGGGTGATTCCTGAGTGCATGAGCCAGGAGTGACCCCTGTGCATCGCTGGGTATGACCCAAAAAGAAAAAAAAAACTCTCAATTTTAAATATTTGATTCTATTAGGAAGAAAAGCATCAAAACCCTGTACCATGTCAAAAGAATCAAAAGAATTAGTTGCTGACCATATGTAGTGGGAACTGGCCTGAGTTTTTCTCAGGTCAATGTTTCAACCCAGGACAGGAGATGTGATGAAAACGATTAAGGTGCATGCTTTGCATCTAACTAAGCTTGGATTAATCCTTCACACCACATGGTCTCCCAAGCATCTCTGGACTCCAACACTGCCTAGTATAGTTCTGGAGGCCCTCAACCACCACTGGGGTGGCCCCGGTAATCTTCAGCACCACAAGGCTTAAAAAAGACCTCATCCTCAGGCCCTGAATTGAACCACTGGCTGGGTTGGCTGAGAACCAGTGGGAGTGGTTTTTTTTTTAACCTCTTGAGCACTGCTGAGGAGACTCCACAAGAAAATGAAATAGAGTGGTGCGTACTAGGCCATTCTGTGTCAGGTAGGATTCAGTTGGTTGCCCAATAGAAGCTATATCAAAATCCACACAAACTAAGAGAGAGAAAGGCGGTGCTCCTTGGAGCAGCATTAGACACTTCTTGAAACATGCCAGATAGAACCCACAGAAAAGAGACTGAGTGAGTGAAGCTAGTTGTAGCACTGTAGCACTGTCGTGGCACTGTCGTCTCAGTCATCGATTTGCTCAAGTGGGCACCATTAATGTCTCCATTGTGAGACTTGTTATTGTTTTTTGCATATCGAATACACCATGGGTAGCTTGCCAGGCTCTGCTGTGCCAGTGGGATACTCTCGGTAGCTAGCCAGGCTCTCCGAGAGGGACAGAGGAATTCAACACGGGTCAGCCGCATGCAAGGCAAATGCCCTACCTGCTGTGCTATTGCTCCAGCCCGAAACTAGTTAAAATTAAAAAAATACATATTTTTTGCCCCCTTTTAGCACTGTGGTTTACCATACTATCACTGATAGAATATTACGCATGCCACTTTACCTCCTTTCGGCACCTAGTCTTGGTCCAAAGTGGATTCACAGAAATTAAAAACAATCAGGTTTAGATGTTCTCTAGAGGTCTACCAGGTTGTGTATGCTTTAAAGTTTTAAGAAATCTCTTGCAACTGGATATTAATCACAAGATGTTAGGAGTAATTATTAAATTATGCACATCCTTTTTGTGGTGTCAGAACCCACTCATATGATGCAAGTCGAGTAAATAGGCCACATCTCTGGCCCCAGCTATTTACATTAACGTTAACTGTTACTTAACACTGAAGGAACAGAAAGCTTCCAAGTTACCAAATTAAAAACTAAGGGAAGCTTAGGTTTATTGATTTTATATTCTTGTGTAGCATAAGTAAATGAGTTGTCAAGGAAAAGCAATATAAATTAATAATTATAATCAGAATGGAGAGCAAGATATGTGGCCCCTGGAATTGAGGGTATATCTCAGTAGTGAAGCACACACTTCATGTGTTTGTGTCCCTGGGTTTAATTTCCTCCCACCACAATAATACAGGAGCTAATTGATACAACTATTGACAATGACCTAACATGGGTTTCTCATGTAAATTAAAGTTGCCATATAGGTTCGACTGTGGCAGACTGGGAGTCAGTTCTACCGACTCCCAGCGCAAGATGACTATGGTACGTGAAAAAGGAGCTACTATACCAAACACCAGAGATCATCTACAGTGTTAAATACCTTGGTTAAAATTACATCACACTGGGGTTACCTGCCTGCCACTTCCCAGTAGTCAAATCACTGGTAAGATTTTCCCAGAGTTGAGGAATGTAAGTACCCAGATTCAAGGTCTCATCCAAGATAGATACAAACAGAAGCATTCCAAGACAGGATTGGAATGGCAGAAGCCAAAGACAGAGATAGAATATTGCAAGCAGCAAGATGAAAGAAGTAATTGCATACAAAGGAAACCCCATAAGATCTGAAGGGGAGGAGCTGGAATGATTGTAGAGGCGGTAAGGTGCTCAGTGGTTACTCCTGATTTTGCACTTAGGAATCACTCCTGGGGGGGCTCAGGGGACAGTATGGGATACCAGGCATGGCATAGAACAGGGTTGACCTCATAATCTCTGAACACACACACACACACACACACACACACACACTCACAGCAGATCTGCCAAATGAGATGCTATGGGCCAGAAACAAATGGTGAGATACAGAAGACAGACAGAAGGAAACTGGGGACATTGGTGGTAGGAAATGTTCAGGTTTGGAACATTGTATGACTAAAACCCAATCAGGAATAACTTTGTAACTATGTATCTCATAGTGAATCAATTTAAAAACTGGGGAAAATATTTTTTTAAAACCAAGAGTTCTCCGTCCTTTCCTCTCTGATTAACACTCTGGCGGATAGTGAACAGACTGAAAAACCACTGAAGCTTTTGTAAGAAATGTGGCAAGTATCAGCCCCACAAAGTCACACAGTATAAGAAAGACTTGTATGTATGCCCAGGGAAAGGGCATACATACTTCCTGTTATAACAGGAAACAGAGTGGTTATGGGGGTCAGACTAAGACATTTTTCTGGAAAAAAGCTAAAACTACAAAGAAGAATATGTTGAGGCTTGAACAATCCAACAATATAGCCCAAACTGCAAATCTAAGAGAGAATGCTGGCCATTAAGAGATGCAAGCAAGCTTTTGAGCTGGGAGGAAGCCTGAGTGCAGAGCCAGGAAGAAGTAAGCTGAGCACTGCTGGGTGTGGCAAAAAAAAAGTGCTAGGAAAATTGATCACACATTAAAAAAATCAACTCACTCCTTTCTCACATACAAAAGTCAATTTCAAATGTCCTAAAGACCTCAATGTAAGACTTGAATCCCTGATTCTCCCCCCCAAAATGACCTAAATCCATAAATGATATTGAGGAAAATAAGTAGAACACTTCATGTCTTTGAATCTAAAGATATCTTCCATGATTCAATGCCACTGGCCCAGCAAACGAAGGCAAAGACAAATGAGTGGTGCTACATCAAAGTATGAAGCTTCTGTGCCCAAAATAAACAATGACCATAATAAAAAGGTACTTCACAGACTGGGAAAAATATTTTGCCCACCATTCATCTGAGGAAGGGTTAATATACAATATACATAAAACACTGATGCAACGTAACAAGGAAAAAACCAACTTCATTCAAAAAATGGAGGAAGATTGAGGCCGGAGCAATACTGCAATAGGTTAAGCTTGCCTTGCATGCAGCCAACCTAGGTTTGATATCTGGCAGCCCATATGGTTCCTGAGTCTGGAGTGATTCCTTAGTACAGAGCCAGGAGTAATCCCTGAGTGCTGCCAAGTGTGGCCTCAAAAAGAAAAGAAGAGAAGAGAAGAGAAGAGAAGAGAAGAGAAGAGAAGAGAAGAGAAGAGAAGAGAAGAGAAGAGAAGAGAAGAGAAGAGAAAAGAAAGGAAAAGAAAAGAAAAGAAAGGAAAAGAAAAGAAAAGAAAAAAAGGGAAAGGAAAGGAAAGGAAAGGAAAGGAAAGGAAAGGAAAGGAAAGGAAAGGAAAGGAAAGGAAAGGAAAGGAAAGGAAAGGAAAGGAAAGGAAAGGAAAGAGGACAGGAGAGAGTACAGCAGATAGGATGCTTGCCTTGCTGTCTGGGTTTGATCCCCACCATCCCATATGGTCCCTGATCCACACTAGGGGTGATCCCTTAGCGCCATAGCCAGAGTAACCCTTGCGTATTGACGAGTGTGGCCCCCAAAGAAAAGGAAACAAAATGGACTAAGAGATTAATAGAAACTTCCTCAAAGACGAAATACAGATGGCCAACAGGTATATGAAAAAATATTCTGCATCACAAATCAAAACAATCATCAAATTACCTCACACCAATGAGACTGGAACACTACAAGAACAAAAATAAGGTGCTGGAGGGACAGCACAGTGGGTAGGGCGTTTGCCTTGCAAGCGGCCAACCTGGGTTCGATTCCCAGCATCCCACATGGTCCCCTGAGCGTCACCAGGAGTGATTCCTGAGTGCTTGAGCCAGGAGTAACCCCTGTGCATCGCCAGGTGTGGCCCCCCTCCCCCCAAAAAAGAACAAAAATAACCATTGGTATGGGTGTGGGGAAACGGAATCCTCATCTGCTGCTGGTGGGAATGTCAACTAGTCTAACCTTTTCTGAAAATGATTCTTTTTTTTTCCCTCCAAAATAAAAAATTCTTAAAAAAAAACTAAGAATTGCTCTTCCGTATGATCCAGCAATTCCACTTAATGGCATCTTCCCCAAGAGCCCAAAAATTATCCAGAAAAGACATTTGCTCTTGTATGTTCACTGTAGCACTATTCACAATACCCAATATTGGAAACAATCTAGGAACAGATGACTGAATAAGGAAACTATCATACAAAAGAAGTTGAATAGAATATATACAACTACTTGACTGTAAGATTGAAATAATGCAATCTATTGCTACTAGGGTAGACCTGGGGTGTATCATGCTGAGTGAATTTAGAAAGGAGGACAAATATAGAATGATCGCTCTCATATGTGGGGTATAAAGAAATATAGTAAGGAAATAACAAATGCCCGAAGACAACAGAAGCTGGGAACAGGTCCTTGGTAGGAAGCCTACTGTGGTAGGTGGTATAAGAGGGACTAGGAGGGGGAAACACTAGGACAGTGATGGAGGGAAGTGGACACTGGTGGAAGGTGATGCTGAATGACTTATGCATGATAGCTTTTCATTAACAGTATTGCAAATGACAATGCCTAAAATTAAAATATTATGACACCAGTGCTGGATACACAAGTAAAGGCCTTACACCTGGTTGACTCAAGTTCATTCCCATGATATCTACCAGGAGGGGTTCCTGAGCAGTGAGTGGGCCAGGAGGAAAGTCCTGAGCACTGCCAGGTGTGGCCGAGCCAAAAATAAACTATATGAAAAAAAACAAAAGCACACAAGACAAAAAAAAAACCCAAAACACCAAAACCTGGAGTTAATTAAAAGCTTTTTTACTTAAAAGATATTATCAGGGAAGTGAAGACGACCAATGGAATAGGAAAAAATAATTGCAAGTCAAGTATCTGATAAAGGAAAAACGAAGTGTGGTAACAACTCTTATCCAGCAATAACAAGATGAGTTATCAAGCCTTGTAGAGATACAGCTCTTTTTTTCTCTTCAGTTTAAAATTTTTTATGCTTTTGAAAAAAAATTTTTTTTGCTTTTTGGGTCACACCTGTCTGTGCACAGGGGTTACCCCTGGCTCTGCACTCAGGAACTACTCCTGGCGGTGCTCAGGGGACCATATGGGTTGCTGGGAATCAAACCCGGGTCAGCCGCGTGCAAGGCAAACGCCCTACCCGCTGTGCTATCACTCCAGCCCCTTTTTATGCTTTTGGATCACATCCTATGGTCTCTCATAGGGCTACTCCTGGCTTGGTGCTCAGGAGTTACTCCTAGGTTTGTAGGTAGAACCATCTGTTTCTGGAGAGCAAACCCAGGACTCCTGCATACATTCTTTCATTTACCACCACCTGCCCTTGCCATTTCCTTTCCAACTTCAGTGTTGCTGCTGACATTGTGATGCCAGGGTGTTGCATACATACCTAGCTGTGGCGCTTGCACAATTTTTTAGCTATGGTACTCACCAGGGACTGAACACTCTGGTATGTGATGCTCACACACTTGACACAATGCATACTGAGTTGTGCTCCTTCAGTTGCAGAGGTTACATTATGTGCTCACCAGAGGTCATATGGTTTCTCAAATCATTTTAAATTGCTGCTGTGATTGTGAGAGATGAGTATTTTCTTCTATGGTGTTAACACACACCTGGCTGATGGTGCAACTGAAAATTTCTTGCAATACCAAGAATCACAGATAGTAGAGCTGCCAGGCTCAAACAGGGCAAAGCAGTTCAGAATGCATTCTGCACAATAAGCACTGGAGATATGAACTTAGAACCATACACTTGCCAGGTACTACGATACTTCATGTCCAGATATGGAAAGCGGGTTTGAAAAGCTATATACATTTCCAATTACGTGGAATCCTTAGGCAAAACCACTGTTTTTTATGGACACAGGAGTAAGAATAGGGAAGAGGAATAGGTGAAATGGGATAATTTTAGGGTGATAAACATATGTATTACTGTCTAATGATACTACGTCAAAATAGTGACCTTTCAATCATTGTTTCTAACTTGGGAGCTATCTGATACCCACTCCATTTCATCCCTGTGTCCCCTGGATATTCCAAGGAGGACATAGATGGACCCTATCTGGTCCCCCAAGCACTGAGCACAGACAGGAGTGTTTGTTTCCTGAATTCAGAGCCAGGAATAACCTCCGAGCATCACCCCCAAACAAGAATGTCATTTAGAAGGGCTGGGCAGATAGCTCATGCTTTGCACACAGGTCTGTCTGGGCTCAATACCAGGCACGAGGTCACCTGAGCTTAAGCAGAAGGTGCGTTGGTCGATAGGAATGCAGAGAGAAAACAATAGTGCAACTATGTTACGAATGTAAGGAATAATCTCACAGCAGTGCTGGCCGGAATAATTTGGAAACAGTTTATAAAATTAAAGGTGAAAGTAAGGTAAAGAGGCTAGAAGCACAATAGGTAAGGCTTGCTTTGCATGCTGCCTGTTTGGGTCTGGTTCCCAGCACCAGTGACAGGAGTAAGCCCTGAGCACAACTGCAAATGGCCTAAACCTCACCCTTTCCACCCTCTGCTTCCCCACAAAAGGTCGCATATGTGGTTTACATATAGGAGATCCAGGTTCAATCCCAGGCATCAACACATGGTCCCCTAACCAGCACTAGAGTAAACAGTAATGAATAAGAACAGAAGTAGACTCTAATCACCATATGGCCCCAAACAACAAAACCCTTGCAGTGTAGTTAGTAGCTAAAAGTTTTCTGTATGAGTATGGTTACAAAACTTTATTTTGGGGCCACACCCAGCAGCACTCATGGATCATCTGTGGTGTGATGCTCAGGAGACCATATATGGAGTTGGGAAATGAACCCGAGACAGCATATGCAAGGAAAGTATCCTACCTGCGGCACCATTTGTTCCCAGTTTAAAAACTTGTATAATGCTTTACATATACACTGGGAGAATTATAAGCCAGTGGGAGCAAGGTTTCGCAACACTTCACTGAATTATCATTCATTCATTCATAACATGCAAGTTGGACTGCCAGAAGCTTGTACACATAGCTTTAGAGCCTAACCTGCACAATTATGCTCTGGCATTTGAAATGAAAAATACTGTGATAGAATGTTTGGTTTTTGCTTCTGGTTCCTGCCATAGGAACTCCTAAATTCACTATAATTTGAAGAATGTTCTGAGAGGGTTATCTTTTCATCTTTCTCTCACAACTTTTTTTTTTGCTTTTTGGGTTATACCTGGCGATGCACAGGGGTTACTCCTGGCTCTGTACTTAGGAATTACCCCTGGTGGTGCTCAGGGAACTGTATGGGATGCTGGGAATTGAACCCGGGTCGGCCGCATGCAAGGCAAACGCCCTACCTGCTGTGCGATCACTTCTGCCCTCTCTCACAACTCTTAAGCCCTCAATAATTCACAACAATGAGTTTATATTATAAGGTGGCAACTTTTGAAAGACTGTTGAGAAGAACCAAGCACGTGATTAGAAGGTCAGAAATTTCCAGCACACTTCCAGATCTCCAGGAAGGAGGGGGTTAAGATTGAATTTAACAAGTTTTGTGCTCCTTTGCCCCCCACCTTCATCTTCCAGGCAGTACTAAGGAGTTACTAAAGCCACTCTAGGTGGTACCTGGCTCTAGTACTTGATCCCTAACATACTGACAGCTGCTACAAATCCTCCACTCACTAGAAAAACTAAGTGTTAATGACACTGCTAACTAAAACAAACCTACAATGAATACATCATATTAAATCAGTTATGATTCCATCTGGGCAACATCTGGCAGAGCATGTGATTTCTCCAGCCTGACTACATTTTATATAAAATGTTTAGGAAGTAAATCCATAAAAACCGACTAGTGAGACCAACAGGAACTGGAGGATAGCAACAAAAAGCAAATGCTAGGTTTGCTTTTTCTAGAATGGTTTCTTTCCTAGAATGGTGAAAATACTTAGGTGTGGGTGACTCCAAAATTGACTGATTATACTGGAGATACTTAACACTACACCTTCCTAAAAGGATAGCTGTAATGGCATATATTAAAGCAGTTATAAAAATTATCTGTGCTGGTGATACTAAAAGTTTATTCACTGGACAGGTGCTCTACAAAGTAGAAGCAGACTACAAAAAGCATTAAGTTATAACCAAGTTTTATTCCAGTTCCACATGGTTTTGTTATAGTAAACAAACCAGAATGAAAGGACTACACTGAACAGCTCTAATGTTTTATAAACCTTTATTGGAAAGGCTACAAACTTTATATTGCCACTGCAGTTCTTAAACACTTAAAGTGGTTGTGGGGAAGTAACCTCGAATACAAAACTACTATGCTGTTGAATCTTGCCCAGGCTGGTTGTAAATTTTGTACAATGGAGGTAGAGTGGATAGGGCAATAATTTAAATCTCACAGGCCTTGATTAATGCCATTTTTTTTTCAGGTTCTAGTCAACCTAGAAATAAATTACAAATATTATAATTGGGTTCAGGGCTGGCATATTACATTTAAAATTGTTTTCAGTTTTCCCCCATTTGTTTCTTTTACAAATGTAAAATTTCCAACTGAGGTCTCTTTTCCTTAAAAGTGTGTTCTAAAAATATTTACTACGGGAATGAAAAGAAGTGATAATCAGAAGATAGAAAGAACACAATATCTTTTTCATAGTAGTTTTACCTGATTTTTCTCATACCAGCCTAAGAGATACTTTTCTATAAAATGTTGTAACTAACACTTCCCCCAATCTCGAATATTCAATTTAATGGAGACAGCACACCTTTAACTTAATATTTAACAAAAAAAAAAAAAGCTTTTTAACAGGATCTATGCAGACATGGTTCTAATATTGATTTGCTGTTACTTTATTTTTAAAAAGTGGTGGTAGGGAGATACAGAGGTTAGGTTCTTCTGGCTCCAATGCTGAGAATCATATGTATGAGTTACATTAACTCAGTTGTCCTTGACTCTATAAAGCATCAATTGAAGCCAATAAAAGCTTGTTTCTACCAACATACCAAACTTTCTTTTGCCTTTTAAAACTGTAAAATGGGCATAAGCTTCAGGCCAATGGGTTTGTGAGGGTTGTTTAAAGGAACCAGCACTAAGGCTATATTATCCAGTTTAAGGATATACTTTACAGTTCAAAATATCTTCTTCCTTCTAAAAATGTGACACAAATAATTTACACCACTTCCTTTTATTATCAAGTTTCAGAAACCTTTCACAAGATGGTTAAAAAAAAAAGGGGGGGGAGGAAAAGTCCCAAAACCTACAACCACAGCTAATGTTATTTATTCCATTGTTCCCAGTCTGATCAAAACCCATTGTGTGCAAAAGCCCATTTTTCCATGCATCTAAATGATAGATACAGGTTATGAAATTCTTTATTCTATTTGTAGCAGCTTATGCAGGTGCAGCCAAACACAAAGCTTCAGGACAAATTGTACACAAACTTTACAATGTGGGATCTGAAATTAAAATATGAAACATAAAATCTACACAAAACTGAAAAAAAATCAACAGATATCAGGACTGCAACCTAATAACCAAGTGTGAAAGGGAGTCTTGTTTCCTTTCAAGTGCTTTATTCTGCTACAGAATAGTCAAAATGAAGATGGTAAAGCTTTGTGGTTAGTTTAAATTATACACTCTGTAGATACTATACCAATTTTAAAAGTTACACATAGACCAACAGATGTCCATCAGTTCATCTGAATTGACCGGACACTCCAGCTGGGTCGCTGAAAACAAATCAGGCAAACGTGGAAAGAAAATCCACCTGTGCAGTTTGCAGAGTTTACTGATGGGCACATTGCACTCCTGGTCCATGATGGCTGCTGCTTTCTTCATCAGAGCTATCATTATATGCTTCACGCCTCTGACCACCTCCTGAGCCCCTAGTGCTATCAAATTCCTGAAGCTCTACCTCCTCTGTTTCTCCAATTATGTTTGGAACTTCTGGTCTAGATGGCAAAAGATCTTCTAGTTCCTTCATTAAAACAAATAAAGTAAGGTTACTTCTAAGACATCTTCATAAACTTGCCTGATAATTCAAGGAGAGTGTTAAAATGCACCTATTTCTGTACCAAGTCAGAAATGACAAATCGATAACCCATCAAATCTGCAGCTGTCATTGGTTGCTCATCTTGATTTTAGAAGCACTGTAGCAGTGTAGTCCCGCTCATCGATTTGCTGGAGCGGGCACCAGTAACGTCTCCATTGTGAGACTTGTTACTGTTTTTGGCATATTAAATACGCCACAGGGAGCTTGCCAGGCTCTGGCGTGCGGGTGGGATACTCTCGGTAGCTTGCTGTGCTCTCTGAGAGGGACAGAGGAACTGAATGCGGGTAGGTTGTGTGCAAGGCAAACGCCCTACCCGCTGTGCTACTGCTTCAGTCCCTGATTTTAGAAATTAAAAACAAAACTCCTGAACTAGTTGTGAACATTCATTTTTTTTCTTTTTGGGGTCACACCTGGCGATGTACAGGGGTTACTCCTGGCTCTGCACTCAGGAATTACCCCTGGTGGTGCTCAGGGGACCATACGGAATATTAGGAATTGAACCTCGGTCAGCTGCATGCAAGGCAAATGCCCTACCTGCTGTGCTATCACTCCAGCCAGTTGTGAACATTTAAACATTAAAAAATTCCCCAACAGACACATCTCCCCATGTGAAACAACCAGCAGATGCTATGCTGGGGTTTGCTCTCTATGGGTGAGGGATCTGATCTCCAGGGAGCTCAATCTTTTCATCACTTTAGACTAGATTGGTTTTACAACTTATTCCCATTTGGCCCCATAAATATTTACACTAACAATCTTTGCTTCACTCATTTCCAGGAGAGCCTACGAGGCAAATATTTTCAGAAGTCTAACCTTAAAAACTGTGATATGTCAACATGCAAATCAAAAGCTGACACTCACCCAAATCAAAAGCTGACATGTTTCTTAAATGTAATAGTTGAAAAAGAAAAAAAAAACCCAAAAAACTAATGCTTAAATTCGAAGAATACTTACAGAAAGTTTGTCTGGGTTGATCCAGTTGTTTTCAGGAAACTGCACATCGAATTTTATGTAAAGATCACCTTTTTCAAAAGGATTACGGTACTGTGGCATACCTTCAGCTCGAACTACACGAACACATCCTATTATTTTAGCAAGTAAAACGGAAATGAAAAAGCTTGCCCAAGGTGTTTAGGAATATTAAGTCACCATAAAAACAAACTGTAAAACCAACCTACAAACAAACCACACAGAATCCTGGATCAAACAAAAATCAAGATTTACCTGGTTCAATTACTTTGCCAGGAGGGTATTTTACGACAATTTGACGTCCATCAAGGTGTTTAAATGTGAACTGAAATCCACACAGTGCTTCAACAAGTCCTATCTTATATGTCATGTGCAAGTCATTCCCATCTCTCTGGAACACCTACAGAGCACAAAGAAACATTAAAAAAAAATCATGATTTAATACTGTGCTATGTTCCCTGAATCAGATTATTCAAACTGGAAAAATGAAAGTGAGTCACAAGGCACAGCAGATGTACTGAAAATAGAACCAGACATATTCTGTAATCATGGCCCATTTCCTGATCCCACACCACTGAGCAAAAAGGTATACTAGGCCAAAAGGAATTCTGTATAACAGTTTCACCTTACAGTGCTCCTTAGACATAACCCTAACAGAGGAATAGGGGGATACAACATAAAAAAGTCAACCAGTAGTATTCAACCAAGAAAGCCAAAAAGGTTTAATCCAATGCTTTAAACATACACAAATAAGGTCTCTCACCTAAATTCAGAATCTACTTTAAATGGATGTAAGTCTTCTCAGCAATGGAAAACAAATTACCAAATGCTTTCTTTTCAGCAGATCGACTTTAGGGGGGAGAAACTCCAAATCAATAATAATGAATTTTTTGTTGAAATATTGAATGTAATCAAAGTAAAGTGAAAGTAAAGTGAAATTTACCAGTTACACATGCGGGGTGGGGGGAGGTATATCGTGATTCTTGGTGGTGGAATATGTGCACTGGTGAAGGGATGGGTGTTTGAGCATTGTATAACTGAGACTTTAACCTGAAAGCTTTGTAACTTTCCACATGGTGAATCAATAAAAGAATTTAAATAAATAAATAAATAAATAAATGGATGTAAGTCAAATAGTAAATGCTAAAACTGTCTTATTCCATTACAGCATAATCCTCGGGACTAGATCAGTGGTCGGTTTTTGTATGTGCAAACAAATTACAATTACTGGGTGAGATAATGCAACAATAATACAAAGAAAATGTTTGTGACAAGGTGGAACGATAGCACAGCAGGTAGGGTGTTTGCCTTGCACTCGGCTGACCCGGGTTCGAGTCCCAGCATCCCTGATAGTCTCCAAGTGCCAGGAGTAATCCCTGTGCATCACCGGGTTTTTGACCCAAAAAGAAAAAAAAAAAAAAAAAAAGAAGTTTGTGAGCCTTCAAAATGTATAGGTATATGGCTGAACTTGGTTCAATCATTGTACTAAGTACAGGCGGATTCTTGAATAACCAGATCCTGAGAACTACCATGTGTGATCTAAAAATGCCTGCCCAAACAAAAACACACAAAAGACGAAACAAAGCTAATAGCAGTCATTCTATGTTTTTCCCTATTGTAAATCTTTTTTTTTTTACCCCCTATGTTTTTGGGCCATACATGGTATTACCCAAGAGTTACCTCCTGACTCTGCACCCAGGAATTATTAAAATCAAAGTTTAATGCAATACTTTCCACTGCTTCAAACTTTAAAATGCCAGTGTTTCTGAACATCTTACACTATCATTGTTCTAAAACCCCTGTTCCTTTGATTAAAGTTATAACAGAATGAACAAGAAAGAATAGCAGGTTCTGGGGCCGGAGCGATAGCACAGCGGGTAGGGCATTTGCCTTGCACGCGGCCGACCCGGGTTCGATCCCCGGCATCCCATATGGTCCCCCAAGCACCGCCAGGAGTAATTCCTGAGTGCAGAACCAGGAGTAACCCCTGAGCATCGCTGGGTGTGACCCAAAAAGAAAAAAAAAAGAAAAAAAAAAGAATAGCAGGTTCTTAGATAAGAAAGCTCAACCTGAAGAGACTCCAGTAAAAATGAGTTATTTATTTCTGACAAGAGGTGGAGGGAGTGGATAGGCCGGATAATTTGATGTGCAGGGGGAAAAAAAAACAACTGGTGGGGAGAAAGTAGGTAGATTGTATGTGATTCACAGAAAATAAACAATAATAATTATTTTCTCTTGTTTTTTGGTTGGGGCTCTTGGGGCCAACCCCGCAATGCTCAGGGGTTACTCCTGGTTCTGCACTCTGGAATTACTTCCTGGGAGTTCAGGGAATCAAACCTGGGTGGGCGTGTGCAAGGCAAACACCTTACCCACTGTACTATTGCTTTGGCCCCAAGAATAGTAATCTTTCTTTTTTATATTTGGGCCTTTATCCAGTGGTACCTGGGGCTACTCCTGGCTCCATGTGTGGAGACTGCTCCCACTGGTGCTCAAGGGACTATGCAATGCAAGGGATTAAATCCATGCTTCCTCCATGCAAAGCATGTGCTCAGTTCACTGAGTCAATACTCTGACCCAGTTGAGGTAATTTTTTTAAAATCCAGGGAAAGAACCTGAGATAAAAATACTTAACACTCAAAATAACGTCTGAAAAGCCAAATACAGTGTTACAGAGGAGGGATTAACATTATCAGATACTGTGGTTTTCAGCTGTATTAATGTACTACAGTACCAAGAGCACGAAAACACATCTGTACCGAAAGATCAACACACACGAAATACGTAACATGCAACACTCTACTGTAGCACTGTCATCCCGTTGTTCATCGATTTGCTCGAGCAGCCACCAGTAACATCTCTACTGTGAGACTTGTTAATGTTTTTGAAATATCTAATACGCTACGGGTAGCTTGCCAGGCTCTCTGAGAGGAACGAAGGAATTGAACCTGCGTCGGCTGCGTGCAAGGCCCTACCCGCTGTGCTACTGCTCTAGTCCGAACACTCTACTAATAAAACAAAAATGGTACAACCATTGGCCTCTTACTAGATGAACTTCCATATCTTGACCATTTTCTATTTTCTTTTCGTTTTCATTGTTTTTGGGCCACATTCAGTAGTACTTTGGGTTTATTCTTGGTGGTGCTTGAGGGACACGTGGTGCCAGGGACTGAATCAAAGTTATCCACAGGCAAAGTCAAGGGCCTTAAAAACCTTGTAATACTTCTCTGGCCTCTTTTTTGATTTGTCTTTTTGGGATACATGCAGTTGTACTCAGGGCATCAAACCTGGGCTAGCTACCTGCAAAGTAAGCACCTTTCCAACTGAACTCTTTAGCTCCCTTACTTAAAAATTGTATTCTCATTAGGCACTGTGACAAAACATTGTCATTAGTGCTTTAGGCAAACACATTGCTATACCACAGACCATCTGAGTATTCCCAAAGTACTGTCTCTATGATCCCTCTCATATTTTCTTTTCTACTTTACAAAACCAGTTACACCTGCTCTCTGTTGAGTGTGCCCACACAATTCCCCAGCTGCCAATAATTTTAAGTCACTTATTGACAATACTTCTTCACATACAACAATGTAAAACAGGTTATTCACTATCTCTTTTGATTCTACAAAATGCTTATAAGAAAGGACTATTCTTGCTTTTAATAAGCAAAGTCAAGTACAAGGAGACAAGAGTTAATGAACTGGAATACATATACATAATTGCCTTATCTCCAAATCCAGTAACCTGTACTTAAAAAATTCATATTCATTATATAACAACATTAAAGACTAAACTTAAGAGGTTAAAACCAGGTTTGATCAGTTTTTTTTTTTTTAACCTTTTTGAGTCACACCTGGCAATGCACAGGGGTTACTCCTGGTTCTACACTCAGGAATTACTCCTGGCGGTGCTCAGGGGACCATATGGGATGCTAGGAATCGAACCCGGGTTGGCTGCTTGCAAGGCAAACGCCCTACCTGCTGTGCTATTCCTCCAGCCCCTTAATCAGCCTTACATACCCCAAACTCCAAATCCATGATGACTTCTCCAAATAAGCATTACTTTTAAAATTCCTCACTACACCCTCACTACTACACTTTTTTTTTCTTTTTGGGTCACACCCGGCAATGCACAGGGATTATTCCCGGTTCTGCACTCAGGAGTTACTCCTGGCAGTGCTCGGGGGACCATATGAGATGCTGGGAATCTGAACTTGGGTTGGCTGCATGCAAGACAAACGCCCTACCCAATGTGCTATCACTCCAGCCCCTCATTACTACACTTTTAACTGCCTCAAATTTTATTTCATTAACAGCTCTCAAATTATTCCATGTATACATCAATAAATAACCACATGCTGTTTATCTTATAATACTGTCTACTCTATACCCAAGCAGTCAAGTATCTTAATTACTTGACTGTGTCTTTTTATGCCTTATGTGGTGGTATGCATGAAGTAGTGAACAAATTATGAGTTAAAAGAATCTTGTAAAAGAATTATAAATACTTCAACCTACCAGAAGCTAAAGCAAATTCTAGAAAAAAATTCACTATTTTTAATCTCTGGGCCTACTCAGAGGTATTCATGGCTTACTCCTGCTCTGCACTCAGATATCACTCCTGGGGATGATGCCAAGGATCGAATCCATGTTGGCCCTGTGCAAGGCAAGAGCGCTACCCACCATATTATCTCTCTGGTGCTGAAATACTATTTTAAATAGCCCAATAATCTTGCTATTTATAGGTTTGACAGTGTCTGCAAAGGCTCAATTTTATAGCTTTTCTGAATTAAGAAATGTCACTGGTACACCCTAAATAAAGCTAGTACAATCTAGAAAGATAATGAATATAACCAAATATCCAGAACGCACATTTCAATATGGCTTTACTAAAGTCTTGAGCACTAGACTGCACTCTAATTTCTATGCTAAAACCAGTGGAGTATCCTTCCTTTAATTACCCTATGTGCAGTAAACAAAAGACTTAGATTCAAAAAGCTCAAATGCTAAGTTCAAAATTTCAGCTCTGATAGAACACTCTAGTTATTGTGGATATAGCTTCAGTTTTATTTGATATGTCATGTTTAAAAACAGATGGAGAGAAAAGCTCTAGGAAATTCTAAAGCAAGTGATTCCAAACAACTTTATAACCTTATATAAGATGTGCATGAATGTGTCTTAAAGACCCAACCTCAGAGAGAAAGTGGAATGGACCAACTTGTGACTCTCCTCTGAAAATTTATGGTAGCACTCCCTTTCTCATATCTGCTTCATCTAGTTCTCAATAAGCAGAAAAAAAAATAGTAAACAGACTTTCAAAGGAAATTTTGAGTAAATGTGATCAAGTATGAAGCCAGAACAATCTGTCAAATGATCCTACCTCCAAATCCTTCTTATCATCAATAATTTGGGTGATCAAAAAATTATCATTAGCTCTAGATATAACTATGACTTAATAAGATACACAGCAATTACATGTGGGATCCACATGATTACATGTGGATCTTACCAAGATCCATAGCAGGATCTTATCAAGATTCACAGCTGTATCATCAAAAAGAAAGCGAAGTGGCATAATCACAATCACATACATTAGACATGTGGCTTTCAACCACTAACCCTGCATTCCATATAAAAAGACCGAACACTGCAGCATATTCGACTAGTTCATTTTGCTTTGTACACAAAATAGATATATTACAGGGGCTGGAGTGATAGCCCAGTGGGTAGGGCGTTTGCCTTGCACGCAGCCGACCCGGGTTCGATCCCCAGCATCCCATATGGTCCCCCAAGCACCACCAGGAGTAATTCATAAGTGCAGAGTCAGGAATAACCCCTGTGCATCGCCGAGTGTGACCCCCCCCCCAAAAAAAAAACCCAAAAAACAAAATAAATATATAATACATATCGAAATTTTAAATAAACCTGTGAAATCTTTCAAGAAAGTTCACCTTGACACACAGTATGTAGAACAAATCAACAGCAGTATTGAGGAGTAAAGCCCTGTTTACTCACCACCAATCAAAAGGAGTTTCACAGTGAAAAATAGGTTGCTTTAGATCTGGTCCACAAAACAAAAGGCATCAGATTACAGTGCTAGTCAAGTGGCCCAGCTGGAACCAAAACTCTTTCCACAGTTCTGCTGACTATACCTGTCTTGCTGGTTTCCTAAACAAGTCAGGAACTCAGTTTGACCACTTAAACACTTCTATGTTCAGTGTTGCTCAAGGGAAACCAAACAGATCAAACCTGTATCATGCACAACCCACTTCTAAACAAAAACAGAAAGGAAGTTACCTCATGCTCCTTTTCCTGAAGCAAAAGAACAATGTCTCCTGGTTCCACTCCTGGGGCCTGGTCTGCCTCCCCAGTAAACGTAATTCTCTGTCCATGTTTCATGCCTTTGTCTACATGAACTTCAAGAATCTTGACTTCTTTAATCACCTTCTTCCCTTCACATTTTTTACAACGGTCTTTTTCATTAATTACCTCTCCTGGAAAAAGAGGTCATTAAACTTCTAGTGCACCATACACGCACACGCACGCGCACGCGCACGCGCACACACACACACACACACACACACACACACACACACACACACAGACACTCATCCCAACCCTAAATAGCACAAGTCCTAGATAAAGCCTTTATTAAATAGAATTATAAGCTTTAAAATAATTGCTATTGAAAGTCTAAATCATCTAAGACTAATGATCAAGGAAATAAAACAAGTTAGATGCTAGATTTTCCACAGATGAAAAGTGTCACTAAAGGATGAATCCAAATAAATATTCTTGGGCCTGAGATAACTTAAATGGCAAGTTCCATCCATTCTCCATTCATGCTACTTGAATCAATGGGTCTTGAATCAACCAGGTAGTCCAAGACTGAACATTGACCTGTAAACCATCAGGCCCACAAAGCTGAGCTGTGTATGGCAGGAAATTGTCCCTGAGTACTGCTTGGCAGAGCAATTCCTATCCCCAATTAAAGAGCCTTTGTGAGTCATTAATACATGGTATAGTGGATAGCCCTAAACACTTATATTCCATGCTTAGGACATCCTAACTTCTTTTCTACGTATTTTTCTAAAACATTTGATAAGTGATATAATAAAGTATAAATAAAGTTTTACATAAAGTACATAGTGATAAAAAAGCACTGATTTCTAAAAGCTGAGCATCAGCATACTTTAATACTTAGATGACATATATAATGGACTTCAGGGACCGTTTCAAGAACACTACTTTGGCCAAATGTGTCCTCAAAATAATAACACGTAAGAAAAAATCGTTCAACTTTAGCTTCTAGATACTGTCAACTGTCAGTAACACTATGTAATAAAGTAAAAAGCAATGAGAAACTCTAGAAGGGAAATGTAAAATAAGCAGCTTATTCCAATTCCATCTCTTCTAGGAGCAATATTAAATAGGATATTCAAACTGCACTGTCCAACGTGGTAGTTATTAAATATTTAAATATCAGTTTCTAAGTCATATTAACCATATTTCAAGTAATCAGTAGTCAGAGATGGCTCAGTGGCTATCAACCAAGCATACATATACAGAACTTTTCTCACTGCAAAAAAGCTCATTAGGACTGCTCTAGAACAACCGTTGGTGACATTGAATACACCTATTTTCCAAGTACTATTTAATTAGAAGTCATGGCCATTTATTTACATATTATCTGTGACAAAGTATTAAACTAGAGATTGAAACTTTCCAAAAACATGCAGCACAAAACCAGAATGATGCTCTCCCGTTAAAGAGCTTTACTTGTTATTCTTAAAGTTAACAAATGTCTATGGTAAAATCCGTCCACTATCAGATTATTTTACCAAGTTAACCCATGCATTAGTATATTATTACTTCCACATTTTTCTTTCAGAATTAGCATATTTTCTTTAGTTCTCTATTACACATTGAGAAATAGTAAGCATCTCTATTTTGTGAAATCCCAGTTCATTCTAACATAAAATCAAAAGTATTGGCATGAATACCTTCTCCATTACAGTCAGAACACACAGACTGCATCTGTTGCACCATTCCTGGAGCCAGCTGTCTGATCATGATGCGTACACCTCGACCTCGACAAGCACTACACTTCTGCACAGCTCCAGACTTTCCACCTTGGCTAAAGCAAGCAAAAACAAAAATTAAATTTGCCCATGGACAATTCTAAAAGAAAATATATTATGCTGTTCACCTTTACCTTCAATCCCAATGACTGGCACTCCAACATATTCATACTGAAGAGTTTAAAAATTTTAAGTTTTAAGACAGTTTTGATTTGGTACTCATTGTACCACCAAAACAAATGAAGTTAATTGCATAGATCAGAACATCCACTTACCCATTGCATGCACTACAGAGTACATTCTTGCTAAGTTGTAGTTTGGTTGTCTTGCCATTATACAGATCTTCTAAAGATACTCTGGGGAGAACAGAATATGTTCAATCAAACTTTGTGATGTTTTCTTAAATAACAAGATAAAAATAATCACTGACATAGCAATTTTCACTTCTACTATAATGTGCCCTTCACTCCCCTTTTTATTTTGTGGGCCACACTCAGGGATGCTCAGGGGTTACTCCTGGCTTTGCACTCAGGAATAACTCCTGGCAGATGCCTAGGTTAGCCACACACAAGGAAATCACCCTTCCTGCTGTACTATCTCTACAGCCCCTCTATTATGACACTTTAACACAATTATTTAAAATTAAATTTACAGAAGTTTTTTGGTTTCTTTTTGGCTGACACCCAGCAGTGCTTAGGAGTTACTCCTGGCTCTGCACTTAGGAATTAGCCCTGACGCGGTGCTCAGGGGACCATATGAGGTGCTGGGAATTGAACCCCAGTGGGCTGTGTGCAAGGCAAACACCCTACCTGCTGTGCTATTGCTCCAGCCTCTCAGGAATCACTTCTGGAAGGCTCAGGGAACCATACCTTATGCCGAGGTTAGCCATGTGCAAGGCAAATGTCCTAACCTGCTATCCTATCTCTCCAGCCCCAAATCAACTAAAGTTTTAATGTATAGCTCTAATTAGTAAACTTTATCATAATGTGCAGTATACTATGTTCAAAATCAAACCCTACTGGATCAGTCAAGTATTTTATTGTGCTGCATTTTTGGATATATGATAAACTGCAGAGAGCTAGGGATATTGCTAAGTGGTCAAACATACTGACTTGTATGTGCAGACCCTCATACGATACTCCCAGCACTGCATTATATGGGCCCTATCCAATAAAAAATAAAATCTTAAATGCACAAGCCCAGGCATTCAAACTCTCAGGCACAAGAAGTTTTCTACCTAATGTAATTCTAACCTAATCCTTACATCCTAATCTAGTTCTGAAAGAGATAAAATTATCATTAAAATTTTATACAACAGAAAAGGTTGACCTATGTGATCCTGACCAAGATCACATAAGCAGTCTGACTCAAGCCTGTGCTTTAGCCCTTCAGAACTCAGAAAGGTCGGTTATTACAACTTGTACTGACTAATTCTTAAAAAAAGAAAAAAAATTAAGAGGTTCTATCTACAAGTTGAGAGGAGAAACAGGTTTTCAACAGGTTTTCCTCAGTTTTAGAGGTTTTATTTTTTTAGAATACTGTGTATATGAATGACTTTAAACAAATTTTCAAAGTGGATAAGCCAAAAACAGAAATAAAAAGATTTAAAAAATATGTATCTGGGGCTCGAGAGATAGTACAGTACATATGAGTTTGCCTTACATGAGGACCACCCAGGTTCAATCCTTGGTACATAGACAGTTCCCCAGTAACACTAAGAGTGGACCAAAAACCAAACAAAACAAGGAAACAAAAAAAATCCTTTAAACTCATTTTGTTCTCATAGCATATTAGAATTGGAAGACCATTTCCAAACCTTGTCAATAAAATGAATGTATAGCAAAAAATCCTCAAAATGCAATAAATCAGGATCTGGCAACAAGGAATTTAATTTGGTTTTACCCTTTTAAACTTTTTTTTTTTTTTTTTTTTTGCTTTTTGGGTCACACCGGTGACACACAGGGGTTACTCCTGGCTCTGCACTAAGGAATGACTCCTGGCAGTGCTCAGGGGATGATATGGGATGCTGGGAATCAAACCTGGGTCAGCCACTTGCAAGGCAAACGTCCTACCCGCTATGCTATTGCTCCAGCCCCTAGGTTTTACCCTTTTAAATGCATTTCAAAATTTCTCAAGATTTACTTGAACAGAAGAACGTATCACCAACAAATTTCAATACTGGAACATCGACAATTTAACTGGATTTGAAAGCATTTTTTTTGGGGTGGTGCCAGGGATTGAACCCAAAGCATCACATCTGCAAGGCAAGTGTTCCCCTAGTCTGTACCTGTCTTTTATATAAGTTCTTATGGAAAAATCTAACCAAATGATAAACATGATTTATTTAATTTTTAAATACTGAATCACCGTGAGGTAGATACATACTTACAAACTTTCGTGTTTGCGTTTCAGTCACACAATGATTGAGTACCCATCCCTCCACCAGTGCCCATTCTCTACCATCAATGATCCCAATATCCCACCCATCACCGCCACCCCATCCCACCTCTGTGGCAGATAAACATGATTTTTGCCCCTTTACACATTCAATCACAATCATTATGTAAAATGACCGAAAGACCAGAAAATGTTCATTTCAACAAATATGGATACAGAAAAATATGGGTAATGGTCTGGTATAGCTGACACTCTCTAGCACTTGGGCTAAATAGGCTCAATTCTCCACAAAGCAACTTAACAGTATTATCAGCCTCAAGACACTGGGAGTCTCTGCCAAGAGAGACAAAGCTTATATATATAAAAGCATTACTTATAAAGAACAAAATCTGGCAATGGGCAACTGAAAAAGTGACTAAATATACCATAGATGGAAGTGTAACTCAAATGAAATGTTACTATAACCAGAAAAATTTGAAGCAATGCTAAAACAACAAAAACTAGAACTGCATTTACTATATACTATGAATTAAAAGTTTGTAAATCTCCCACTGGTGGGGGGGAGAAGAGGGGAGGAAGGGGGGGGGGTACCCCGCCACTGATATACACCCAGTGCTCCTTGGCCAGGGAAAGCTGCTTCGTATCAGTGCAGGGGACCTAACTCAGAGACTTCAAAGATGCTAGATATGAGGCCAGACAGTACACTGGGTACGGTGCTTGTTTTGCATGCAGCCAGCCAACCGAAGTTTGGTCTCTGGCAATACATATAGTTTCACACCTTCTAGGAGTGATCCCTGAGCAGGGCAAGGTGAGAACTGCCAGGTGTGGCCCAAAACCAAAACATAACAAACAGGGGCAAGAGATAACAGCAGACAAGGTACTTGCCTTGAATCCCACATGGTCCCCCTCCAAGCTTCTGGTGTGGTCCAAGCCCCACCCCCAAACAAAAATGCCCCATGTTAATGCTATTTCCCTAGGCCTTAAAAAAAAAATTTGGTGGGGGTAGGGATGTCGTGTGGGGATACTTACTGGTGAAGGATGAGTATTCAAACATTGTATGACTGAAACCCAATCTGTAACTACGAATCTCATGGTGATTCAACTTAAAAAACAGGGGGTGGGGTGAGCAAAAAGGATAGTACAGCAGGTAGTGTCTTGCACGCAGCCAAACTAGGTTCTATCCCTGTATCCCATATGGTCCCCCAGCTGTCAGGAGTGATCTGAGTACAGAGCCATGAACACTGCTGGGTGTGGCCCCAAACTGGAGTAGCAAGAATGTGTGTGAAGTAGCAGCACACCCACAGCACATACAGTGTGTACAGGGGTCATTCCCCATGGCACTCAGAGGACAATGCGGTACTGCCAGGTTTCCAACCCCAGGTTCATTTATGAAAACATGTCCTCTAGCCCTTTAGCTATCTCACCGATACAAGAGCAAACATTTTTAAGGATAATAAAAGGAAATGTAAGAAGAGCATGCGTTCTTGACCCTAATCTCAGATAGATCATCTTTATCAGATGAAAACATATGAGGGGAAAATACAATCAAATTTAAGAACGAGATTTAGGAATCAGAGATGGATCAGAGATGTGCTCTGTGGTAGAGGACATGCCTTGCACATCTGAAGCCTGGGATCATCCCTGGAACCACAAGCGAATAAACTAAAAAAGTGAGGTTCAAACGGTAGATTATGCTTTAATTCCTCTAATCTACCCTAACGTATTAACTATGTAATATCTTTAAAATGTACATTTGAGCTTAATTTGCCAGTAAAATTGTTGGGTCATGAAAATGCCATCAAGATAAAAGACCTCACGAAATTTGCAAAGTAAAATAGTTATTTTCATACTGGAGAGGGCTCATAGGCTCACAGTGTAAAATCAAGGTCAGATGCCATTCATATGTTGGCAGGTTAATGTCAGGCTTAAAGCCAGCAACCTCAATGGAAACCAATTTAGGAAAGTCCATTGCTGAGGATGAAATAATGAGCGACTGTAACATGCAAACAAAACAGCTGGAAAGGGATGGATAGTACAACGGGTAGGGCATTTGCCTTGCATGAAGATGACCCAGGTTTGATCCTTGTAATATAGCATATGGTCCATCCAGCACTGCCAAGAGTTAATTCCTGAGTGTAGATCCAGGAGTAATCCCTGAGCATTGGCACATGTAAGGCAAAAACCAAATACAAAAATAGGATAGTCTCTTTGTATGGATTTGAAAAGAAAAGAAAAAGCCCTGGAAGATCAAGTACCCCAAAGAATTTTCTTTCTTTTTTTTTTTTTTGCTTTTTGGGTCACACCCAACGATGTTCAGGGGTCACTCCTGGCTCTGCACTCAGGAATTACCCCTGGCCGTGCTCAGGGGACCATATGGGATGCTGGGAATCGAAGCCGGGTCGGCCACGTGCAAGGCAAACGCCATACCCGCTGTGCTATCACTCCAGCCCCAGCCCAAAGAATTTTAATTATCAGAAACTTATGTACTAACAAGCCTCAAATGGATCTAACAAAACCAATAAAATACCCAATAAAATTCCAGCCATATTTTAAGACATAACAACACAGACACATTCATATTATCAAATTCAACTTAGTCACCCAACAAGAGTAGGTTTTTTTTTTTTTGGGGGGGGGGGGGAGTCATACCCAGTGATACACAGGGGTTACTCCTGGTCCTGGCTCTACACTCAGGAATGACTCCTGGCGGTGCTCGGGAGACCATATGGGATGCTGGGATTCGAACCTGGGTCGGCCGCGTGCAAGGCAAATGCCCTACCTGCTGTGCTATTGCTTCAGCCCCCAACAAGGGTAGTTTAAGTCGAATGAAAATTTTTTTCCAATCAAAGACTTTTCCTCTACTAAAATTACTACTTTTAAAAAGTCACGATTAAAAAAAAAAAAAATAAGAGGCCAGGGATGAAGCTTTAATAGAGGGTTCCATCCTCATCACCAAGAGTAACAACTCACTTGAGTGGATGCATCATGTCTTCTCCTCTTCTTCTGCCGTTTCGACTTCTACTTTGATTGCCCATGAAGCCAAATAATCCCCCACCAAAAATGTGAGAGAAAATGTCATCCATTCCACCTCCTCCGCCACTGCCTTCCCGAAGACCCTGTTCTCCATATCTGTCATATAATTCCCGTTTCTCTGGATTTGATAGTACTTCATATGCAAAGCTTATTTCTTTGAACTGTAATGAAAAAGCAACAAGGAAAGCAGCTGCACTTTATAGGTAAAGACTAATAAAACTCACATAATAAAAACCTTGGTCTAGTACTACAGAGATAGTATAGTAGGAAAGTTCTTGCAGACAGCCTCTGGGGTGTAATCCCAGTAGTCCATAGGGTCCTCTGAGCACTGCTAGGAGTTACTCCTGGGCACAGAGATAGGAATAAGCCCTGTTTTACTGAGCACCATAGAGTGTGGCTCAACGCCCCACGCGCCCCCCCTCCCCCCATCCCAAGCAAAAACCTTGGCCTGATTCTGGTCTTTTTATCTATTACCACTGCCTGGAACGTTAGTATTCCCATTTAATGAAATAAGCAAGTTTTATAAAGGCTTGGATCTAAAGCGATGATGGACTTTTCCTCATCTTTTTTATCTTTCTTTTTTTTTTAAACTAAAAGACAAATGACAGATTCAAACACACTGAAAATGAGGTCCAAATTTTACCATTCAAATTTAAAAATGTGCCTGCCAAGGTGGCAGGCAGGGGGTGGTGGGTGAAGAGTGGGTGGGAAGGAACCTGGGAACCCTGGTAGAAAAGAGACACTGGTGGTGGGACTGGCTCTGGAACATAGTATGCTAACCCAACAACTCTGTAAACATGGTGTTTTAATAAGATTATAATATAAAAAGTAATCTAAATTTAAAATGAAAACCTTAAAGGTTAAGTTTCAAATAACTTACTTTGTCTCCAGCATTTGGATTCTTATCAGGATGGTATTCCTTGGCTAATTTTCTGTATGCCTTCAATAGAAGATTAAAAGAAAAAGGGAGAAAAAAGTTAGGTACAAAGATCAACTTAAAGACTTCTGAGTGAAAAATATCTTTATCCATCCAGATTGTTTGGCATTTTCCCCCTCCATACTATATACTCGTTAATTTAGTGTAACAGAGTGCCCAACTGGCTATTCTCGCAAATAACTGATTTCTCAGATACAATGAAAACAAGACCAAAAAAAACCAAAAAAAAAATGCCGGGGTTGGGGCTTAAAACATTCTGCTGCTTTCACCACCATCACGTCTGTAGCTGCCATACACAGACCAAGAAGACTTCAGCAACTCAGAAATGATGGCTAAGCTTTCAGACTGCAAGACATGGCCCCAAACAAACCTAGGTAATCACTGCTCGAGATGCCTCCTGCCTCGTCTTCAAGGGAACATCGAGTTAAAAAGGATAAAAAGAAAACCGAAAGCAAGCAGGCCGCCCTAAGAGTTTCACCTTCCGGAGAGCGGCTATTAATCGCGACCCCAGTTCCCTGGAGTGACTGGTTAGCACCTTACTAGGGTGGCCTCCACCCGCGAACACCCCCCCCACACCGTTCCCCCCCTCCCCGCACCTTCATTCAGGGCCCGGGTTATATAACACACGAGCATTTCCGGTAAGGTAACAGGAAGTCCATTTTACTCTCCAGTCTCGCGTCCCACTGCCTGCCGGAGCCGCCTCATGTCTCTCGGCGCACAAACCCGGTCACTCGAACCCCCCTGGAGGATGCTCCGTGTGTGTGTGTGTGTGTGCTGGGGTGGGGGGGAACGCTCCGTCAAATGCCTCGCGGGGGTGTGTGTGTGTGTGTGTGTCCGGGATGGGGGTGGGGGGGCTGCAATCCCGAGGCGCGATAACGAAGCCGCCGCGGGGTTATTTTTAGTCGGCCTCCGCTCAGGTGCTCGGCCGCGACCCCACGCCCGGGGTGGGGGACCCGCGCCCCGAACGCCCCCATGTCGGCGGCGGCCCACAGAACAAAGCTCGCCCGCACGCGAGCCGAGCCGAGCCGAGCGAGCGAGCAAGCGGGCGACCTCTGGGCGGCACGCGCGAGGGAGGCGCTCCCGGTGGCCGCGGCGCCCGGGAAACGTCCCACAAATGCCCGGCGACGGCGGCGTGGCCGCCTCTCTCCTCCCCGGGGCCGGCGGCGCGGGGCGCCTCGGTCCGACCTGTTTTTCCGGGGTGGCGACCTCGGCGCGGGTGGGCCGCGCCACGCTAGGCCCCGGGCGCCCGGCCGCGGGGTGGGGGTGGGGGCGGGGGACGGGCGGGCAGGCAGGAAGGAAGGAAGCGTTTTTCGCCGGTTTGCGACGGAGTGGGTTTTTTGGTGTTTTTTTTTTTTCCCCCTTTTTTTAATCTGCGGCATCTGCGGCGGGCGGGGCCGCGGGCCCAAGGTCAGCCGAGGCTGAGTGCGCGACCCCGCGGCCCGGCCACGCCGAAGCCGGCGCCGGCTCGCGGGCCGCCCCCGCCACAGCGCGGCCTGGCCCCGCACAGGCCCCGGCCCAGGCCCCGCGCCCCTCGCGATCCCGTGCGGCCGGGCCCCCCCTCTCTCGTTCTCTCTCCCCCGCCAATACCTTCTTCAGCTCGTTCTCGCTGGCGCCCGGAGGGACGCCCAGAATGTCGTACAGCTTCGTGTCGGCCACGTTCGCCATGGCGGCCGGCCTGGCAGCGCTGCAGGGCAGGAAGGCGGCGGAGCTGACTGAGCGCGGAGCCGGCCCACAGCGGCGGCGGCGGCGGCGGCGGCGGCGGCGCAGGCCCAAGCAGACAGCGGAGGGGAAGTGGGGGCGGGGCTGAACTTTGACCCGGCGCACGGCGCGCCGTGACGTCGCCGCGTGGGAACCGCCCCCCGAGCGCTCGGCCGCGGCCGTTGGAGGTCGGGCGTGGGGATTGCCGCGCTGTGTGTCGGGCGGGAGCCTTAAGCCGAGAGGTGGAGACGGGCGGACCGGGCACTGCGCTCGCCTGGAAGTCACCTGCGAGGGGCTTTCAATGGAGGCTGTGGCGGGGGCGCGGGGAGGGTCTAGGAGCCTGAGCGATTCAGGTGGAAGAGAAAAATTGGTCCAGACCTCGGCGGAGAGCCCAATTCTGCAAGCTTGTGCATCAATCCCAGATGCTGCGGGTGGACCCGCCGGTGTCTGGTTCAGTTTGGGTTTTATTTAGCCTGAGAAACGGGACCTGGGGCGCATTTGCGTATCTCTCGTGTTTTAGGTTAGGAAATTAGACAAACGTGCACCCAAAGTGTGAGGCCCCTTCTGTGCAACAGTTAGCTACAGTTTTACAAATTTTTGTTTTGTATAGTCTTCCTACTCTTACAGGTTTGTAAGGGAAACCATTTCATTCATAAGTACGATGTGTATATTTCACATGTGACTTCAGTGGGGTGTCCCTGAGATATGCTGGAGGTCCCTGGGGTCATATGCCAGCAATGCTGGGGTTCGGGCTCCAGGGTCTTCCCATGATGCTCAGAAGGTGACATACCAAACCCAGTCCCACCTGTACTAAGCCCAGCTCAACAGATGGCTTTTTATGTCATGTGTATTGAAATCAGCAACTTCATCTCATTCCTAGTTTATCACAGTTGTCTTCTCTTTCATGATTTGTTTATGGCATCTAAACTTTGATCCAAGGTCACACTGGATCATGATATTTTGGGCTTTTTTAAGATTTATTTATTTATTTATTGCTTTTTCGGTCACACTCAGGAATTACTCCTGGCGGTGCTGGGGGACCATATGAGATGCTGGGAATTGAACCCGGCTCGGCCACGTGCAAGGCAATCCGCTGTGCTATCACTCCAGCCCCTATTTTGGGTTTTCTTGATCCATTTAAAATTAACAGCAAAGGTCTAGGTGATTAAAGGTGACCTCTCTGGGCCCAGTTATTTGGAGATTGACACATAAAAAAGTAAAAAAAACCCTGTGCACCTACCTTAATGAGCCAAGATGTTCAGAAGCCTGGACGAGGGAAGGCCATGTTCTAGTGGAAGAGTAAGTCATAGTGTGTACCTTCAACTCATCAGCTACGGAGATGGGAAAAGAACACATTTCTGAACCATTAAACCAGACTCCTGCATGACCTCTCAGAATAGTTGCCTTCTTTAACATTCTTTGGAGGGCTTTGAAAGGCCATGCCAAGGAGTTTGAAATTTATTTTGAAAACTGGGGTTTAGTAGGTCTTAAATTATGATATTCCTTTCCCCTGACTCTTCTCATTTCCTCAAGTCCAACCCCAAATGCTGCTCCTTTATTGAAGTCTTGATTCTGTAACCAGAAAGCACTGTTTAGTTTGAGTGCCCACTATTCCTTGTTTCTGCCCTTTGTGATCAGATCTGATGTGCCACTTGAGTGATATTTTTTGTGTCTGAACTCGAGTTCCTTCCTTAGGTGGAATTAACTCTTCTTAGTCTCCAGGGTCTGATTTGAACTCCATCAGGACTGCAACACTCATTACGGTAGAGTTAGATTATGTGTGTTGATACTTGGACTCTATAAAACAATGTGAACTTAATTTTTCTGAGATGGTTTCCTTTGTACAGAATGGATTAAATAGCATTTACGTAATTGATTTTATTTAAAAAATATTAAAAGAGCAAATAGGGGCTAGAGAGATAGTCCAGAATATTGGACACTTGTCTTGCACATGCCCGACCCGTTTGATCCATGGCACCCCGTATGGTACCTGGGTATCACTGGGAGTAACTCCTGAGTACAGTCAGGAGTAGCACCCCAGCTGCCCCTACCAAACAGCAAATAAGGGTCTGCAGCACATGCTTCACAATCTGGGGTCCTGAGTTCCCGAGTTGGGTATAGTCTCCCAAAAACACAAGGAGATAAAGAAAAAGTGAATACATGGAGCAAATTTAGAATTAGAACTAATCCCCGAGCTGGGTGTCACTGTCACTGTCATCCCGTTGTTCATCAATTTGTTCGAGCAGGCACCAGTAACGTCTCTCAATGTGAGACTTATTGTTACTGTTTTTGGCATATCCAATACGCCACGGGTAGCTTGCCAGGCTCTGTCGTGCGGGCGCCATACTCTCGGTAGCTTGCCAGGCTCTCCGAGAGGGGCAAAGAAATCTAACATGGGTCGGACACATGAAAGGCGAACGCCCTACCGCTGTGTTATCGCTCCAGCCCGATATGGGTGTAGTCTCCCAAAAAAGTAAGGGGAAAAAAGAAAAGGCGGATACATGGAGAAAAATTAGTATTAGAAGTATCCCAGAAAAATTAGGAATAGAAGATGAATTTTTGTTTTTCACTCATTTGCTTATAGGTTTTCTCTACATATCCATTGTTTTTATTTAAATCCCTGGCTTCCCAATAGTATCCCCAACTTTTTCCATTGACTATTCCAGGCTTTTTTCATGATGTATCCCTCAAGATCTCTCTCTTTGCCAATTGCCATGTTCTTTATTCCTCCATCAGTTCCTGTTACACATGAAAAATTTGAAATGAAACTGTTTTATTGAGGCCTTCATGTTTTCTTTCTGCTTCTAGCATTAAAAAAGAGCAGAACTTTTGAATTTGTTTCGGTTTCCTCATTTTTTTTTCATTTTTTCAAAATGAAAAATGTCCTCAGTTCAATTTTAGCTTCTTTTACTGGATTAACCGGGTAAACCCCCACCCTAGCTCTTGTTTTTGTCTGAGTAAAACCAGTCACCACAGTATATCTTTTTATTTTCATTTACTTAGTGTATTTTCTCCATTTCTGAAGCTTTAGGTGTAGTTAGCATTGTTGCTTGCTAACTTTCTAAGTAAAACGTTATTTCTTATAGTTCTGTGAACTTCAGCTGACACACACTTGCCTTTCTGTCATAGAGTGAGTTCTACTGGTGTGAGCACTGTAACTTTTCAGCTACTAACAGTGTTTTTGAAGTAGTTCTTTTATTTTAGCTCCAAATTTAGCTAATGCCATAAAGACAACAAGACCTTTATCTCATGTCATGTCTCGGGCACCATAAAATGCTGAGTCACAGTGCATCTGCAGGCAGCTTTCACTAGGTAAATGATTTAAACAGTAAGTTCAGATTTCTGCGAGGCTTATATAATTTAATTCCTTTTAATTTGTTATACTTGTGCAGTAACTGCATGAGGTTGAGAATGGGGAGAGGGGGCTGGGTAAGGACTTCAGAGAGGGTATGTGTGGTTGAAGGCCTTTCAACTGCTATCAACTCAGATTGTTCAGACAGTAGTTTTGCTTCCTGCCTTTTGTCTAGTTTTGAGTGGGTAGAGCATGAGATGCAAATTAAAATGCTTTTCAGGGGCTGGAGCGATAGTACAGTGGGTAGATAGTACAGTGGGTAGGGCATGTGTCTTGCACATGGCTGACCCAGGTTGAATTCCCAGCATCCCATATGGTCCCCTGAGCACTGCCAGGAGTAATTCTTGAGTGCAGAGCCAGGAGTAACCCCTGTGCATTGCCGGGTGTGACCCAAAAAGCAAAAAAACAAAAAACAAAAAACCAAACTTTTCAGGGTTCTTTTTTCAAGGAGGTTGTTAGTGGCAAGAGTTGATGACTGCTAGTACTGAGGAAGAAAAAAATCAAAGGGTTTGAATCACTAGATGATCTTTAAATTCCTTTCAGATCCAATACTAAGTTGTTCAGTGACGCAACAATATGGCTGCACATAGATTATGTGTATATGCATAGTTGTACCTTGAAAGGGTTTGAACTGTTGGGTTCAAGTCAACCCATTCAGTTCAATTGACTACACATTTATCTTCTATCTCCAGGTTCTGATTTCATGTACAACCAAGGACACATGGGTGAGACTGGGAGAGAGGAAGCTGGCTGAACATCCACAAATTTAGTATGGGTGAGAGAGGTGGGCGTAATGTCCTGAAACCAAGGGAAAACTGTAGTTAGGTTTTAGGTTTTAGAGAAGTCAGAGATTATAAGTACGTGGAGGCTGGAGAGACAGCACAGTAGATAAGGACATGCATGACACTGACCCAACATCCCATATGGTCCCCCAGCATCTTCAGGAGTAATTCCTGGTGTAGAGCCAGGAGTAAGCCCTGAGCATTGCAGGGTGTGGCCCAAAACCAAAAATAAACAAATTAGTAGTGGAGGGTTGAGGAGTACATGGCTTAAAGGGCTTCATCTCTAATACTCCCTAGGCCCACAAGCACCATCAGGTATGTCCCCTTATCAGGTGTGTCCCCTATCCCACACCCCTCCTGCTCCCCTGACTCTTCCCTCCCCCACCCCTCCCACCCCTCCACTTTGCTGGCAAAAAAAACAAAATTAGAACAGGGCATTGTATTTCTTTGGTTGTGATAATGGAACCCAGGATGTCTCATGGGAAGTATACACTCTACTATATCCCCATTGATTTGGTTTTGTTTGTTTTGTTTTTGAACCATACCCAGCAGCGCTCAAGACTTACTTCTCTGTGCTCGGGGATCACTCCTGGAGGGCTCAGGGGACTTTATGGAGTACATGGGGTGTAAATGATACTTCTATGAACAAACTTGTAATCTAATTTTTCTATCTAGCCTTACATTCCATACGATACATTTCTAGAGTATTGGTAATATTTTTATAATATTTTGATGTTTTAATGTTATTTTTACACCTGTAAGGAAGATTAGAGACCACCCTAAAACTGTCCGTCCCTCTCGGAGAGCCTGGCAAGCTACTAAGGGGATCCCGCCCGCACGGCAGAGCCTGGCAAACTACCCGTGGCGTGTTTGATATGCCAAAAACAGTAACAATAATGGGCCTAATTCTCCTGACCCTGTAAGAGCCCCCCATATGGCAGCATTGGGAAGGACGAGTAAGGAGAAGCTGTGATGTTCTTCATGGTCCTGGAGTAAGCAGACGCCATTGGGCTACACTAGCACGCAACAGGGATGAATGGAGATATTACTGGCACCCACTTGAGCAAATCGATGAGCAATGGGATGACAAGTGATACAATGTTATTTTTAAATTAAACTTAAAATTAATTTTTTTTTAGTTTTGGGGCCATATCCAGCAATGCCCAGGAGTTACTCCTTGCTCTGCACTTAGGAATCACTCCTGGCAGTGTTCCGGGGACCATATGGGATGCTGGGGGATCGAACCGGGGTCGGCCATGTGCAAGGCAAACACTACTCACTGTACTATCGCTCCAGTCCTTTATACATTATTAGCACTGTAGCACTGTCATCCCATTCATCGATTTGCTCAAGTGGGCACGAGTAACGTCTCAATTGTGAGACTTGTTACTGTTTTTGGCATATTGAATATGCCACGGGTAGCTTGCCAGGCTCTGCCATGCGGGTGGGATACTCTCTGTAGATTGCCGGGATCTCTGAGAGGGACGGAAGAATCGAACCCAGGTCAGCCTCGTGCAAGGCAAACGCCCTTCCCGCTGTGCTATCACTCCAGCACACCCTGTAGTACTCCTTCAAAAGTATTACATTAGTCTTACACATTTCCAAAAGGTTTACAATGCTCATAATCAAAGATCTCACGATATAGAATTCCAGACTATAGGAAAACACAGATAAAAGAGGGTTAAAATACTCACAAGATTTATTTATTTCATCCATCTCCATGTTCCTTCAATCTTTGCCCACCTCATCAGTTCCAGTGGACTGCACCTAGTGTTTTATTCTATTAAAGGACTTTAATGTCAATTTTTAATTTTCTCTCCAATATACAGCTCAAAGGGTCATTTATGCTGTTTAAGCTTGTGTTTTAAACAATCTTTGGAAATTACATAATATAGAGAAAGGGAGCAAAGTTTTAAATTGTCTTATCTTTGTATGCAAGCCAAATATTCCTTCCAATTTCCTGTTTTATCTCTTTTCATAATTCTTGAAATAAAACTCTTCTGCCAGAATGCTTTAAACTTTAAATTCCTTTTTACCAGAAATGCATATTTTGTTTTCTGGATATACTCAATTCAAAAGGCATTCAAAACTTTTAACACTTTAGGGCTGGAGCGATAGCACAGTGGGTAGGGCATTTGCCTTGCACGCGGCTGACCTGGGTTCGATTCCCAGCATCCCATATGGTCCCCCAAGCACCGCCAGGAGTAATTCCTGAGTACATGAGCCAGGAGTAACCCCTGTGCATCGCTGGGTGTGACCCAAAAAGGAAAAAAAAAAACTTTTAACACTTTAGATATTAACTTCCGAACTTCAAAACTGAAATCAGAAGGCTGAGAAAGGGCCGAGGAGGAATAAAGAAAAAAAAATAAAAGAAGGTGGGAGTAGGCAACTTCCTCTCTTCCTCTCTTCCCCTGCAAGATCACTAAAGATTAATCCAATTTAACTCTTTGCTAATAAGCTCTAGAAATTTTAGCTACCAAAAGTCTCAGAGATCAAAATAACACTGGTAGGATAAGTTTTGCAACCAATTTTATAACTCAATAAAAACTCATGTTTTGAACCAAACCAGTACCTTTTTTTTTTTTTTGCTTTTTGGGTCACACCCAGCTATGCACAGGGGTCACTCCTGGCTCTTCACTCAGGAATTACTACTGGCGGTGCCCAGGGGATTATATGGGATGCTGGGATTCGAACCCGGGTTGGCCACGTGCAAGGCAAACGCCCTAACCGCTGTGCTATCGTTCCAGCCCCAAACCAGTACCTTTTGAACCTGTTTTTAGATAACACAATTATTTCGGCTCTCATCTTAACAATCCAATGCAATGTAAATGCAAACAAAGTGTGTGTATGTGTGTGTGTATATATATATATATATATATATATATCAGCATAAAAACTTGAAACCAATTTTTATGAAGCATGAGGGAAACCTCTTGTGGCCTAATTTCAATAGTTCTTATACCGTAGTTATTTCAAATCATGAGCTTTCTACAGCAAATACTTCAGCAATTTTTACTGTAGTTTCAGGCTCTGATTCTACAGTTCTTCCTTCATAGCAGCATATTCTTAAGTTAAAAAGAATTTCAACTCAATAACCATTAATGCTTTTTCAATAGGAGATTTTAGATTGAGAATTTCAATTTCTCTGTAGGTGCCACATTCTGATTATAAATCTTTGTTTAAACCTTTGTCTAACAGGTTCCAGAAGCCGCCTAAACTATTATACTTTATTATTATTATACATAATTTTATTCTGGCAAACCTTAAAATGTTTGTTTGAAAGTCATACATTTACTTAATAAAATTGTAAATTCTTTTTTTTTTTTTTTTTTGCTTTTTGGGTCACACCTGGCGATGCACAGGGGTTACTCCTGGTTCTACACTCAGGAATTACTCCTGGCGGTGCTCAGGGGACCATATGGGATGCTGGGATTCAAACCCGGGTCGGCTGCATGCAAGGCAAACACCCTACCCGCTGTGCTATCGCTCCAGCCCTAAAATTGTAAATTCTTAACTATTGGAATAATATATATTATAAAATACTTGATAATGTGGAACAATTTATATTATAAAATACTCGATAATGTATTTCTTATTGTTTGAGATTCTGTGGGTTACAGTCCTGTTATGATGGTTTCCCATCTGCATAATTCCAGTATCACACCCGCCCGTCACCAGTATAGCTACATTCCTCCCGCAAGGACCCCCCACACCCTTTACCTACACCTCTCCCCCACCAGCCCAGTTGCATGAATCAGCTCTCTCCGACCTTTGTTGCCACCTGGCTATGTTTGTTTGGTTTTCTGGTTACACCCAGCAGTGCTCATGGCATACTCCTGGCTCTTTATTAAGGTATCACTCCCAGTGCAGAATAGGGAGTACCAGCGATCAAACCTAGGTTAGCTGCAGATAATACACCTCACCTGCTATATGATCTCTCTGGCCCCAAATTGCTTTTAATTTTTAAGTCCTACCCATGAGAGAGACTGGAGTGATAGCACAGCGGGGAGGACGTTTGTCTTGCACACTGCTGACCCAGGTTCAATTCCTCCATCCCTCTTGGAGAGCCTGGCAAGCTACCGAGAGTATCCCGCCTGCACGGCAGAGCCTGGCAAGCTGCCCGTGGCATATTCGATATGCCACAAACAGTAACAAATCTCACAATGGAGACATTACCAGTGCCTGCTTGAGCAAATCGATGAACTACGGGATGACAGTGCTATGACAGTGCTACAGTGCTAACCATGAGAGAGATCATTCTGTATCTGTCCCTCTCCTTCTGGCTGACTTCTCAGCACGATAGCCTCTAGTTCCATCCATGCTACTGAGAATTGCCTGATATTGTGCTTTCTTAGCGATGTATAGTATGCCATTATGTATATATACCACAACTTCTTGATCCATTTACCCATAGTTGAACATCTGGGTTGTTTCCATATCTTGGTTATGGTACTAGGTGTGGTGGAGAACACAAGTGTGCACAAGGGTCTCCTTTCAAATTGATATGTTTGTGTTTGGGGGATAGATGCCAAGAAGTAGCATCGCTGGGTCATATGCGAGTTATATTCCTTTTTTTGTTTGTGTTTTGCTTGTGTTTAGGACTGGAGTGATACCACAGTGGGTAGGGTGTTTGCCTTGCATGCAGCCAACCCAGGTTTGATTCCTCCATCCCTCTCGGAGAGCCCGGCAAGCTACCGAGAGTATCCCGCCCACACACCAGAGCCTGGCAAGCTCTCTGTGGCGTATTTGATATGCCAAAAAAGTAACAAGTCTCACAATGGAGACGTTACTGGTGCCTGCTCAAGCAAATCAATGAACAACAGGACAATAGTGCTATGATAGTGCGATAGTGCTTGATAATGTAGATGAGGAAAATGACCCAAAATCTTTAGTGACATTTAAGTATCAAACCTTTCTCCAGATATAGTGATTAAATTTCCCAACATTATTTAATCAGGAGAAAAGAAGAATAAAAAGGAGCTTGAGTAATAATACAATAGGCAGGGCACTTGTTTTGCTGCTGCCAACTCAGGTTTGATCCCCGGCACCCCATATGGTCCCCCCAGTCCACCAGGAGCCATCCTTGAGCATAAAGCCAAGAAAATGCCCTGAGCACCACCAGGTGTGGCATCCAATTTGTTTTTTGAAGAATATGAAGAGCTCATTTAATTCTGATTTAACTACCAAAGTAATAATAATATGGAATTAAGTTTATTTTATCTCATGCTTTTTTTGGTTTGGTTTTGTTCAGGGACCACAAGTTCTTGAGGCTTCCTCTTGGTGCTGTCATCAGGGAACACTCCTGAAAGTAATTGGGGGACCATATGTGGTACCATGGATTGAACACCCCCTCTTCCCCCAACTTGATAGGCATATTACAAAGTTTCTGTGGTTGCAGCTTAGGTGTCATGTTCTTAGTTCTGTTGAGTCTGAGTTTTGGAAATATGGCAAATCACTCACTCATATCACCCATATCACCAGTAGAAATTAGTCGTGGTGCCTGTTCACCCATTACTTCCCACTCTCCTCTTTCCTCCTTGATTTCTTTCATTCTCTGTCCTTCTCTCCTTTTGTATAAGTTCAAGAGTAATCTAAAATCCTTTTTTTACTGTGGTAAATTTCCTCATCCAGTGTTTTGTGTATACAGATAATTTGGATCATCCTGTCCAACACTTACTTCTTAGTGCTTTTTATAGGGTTTAACATTATAGAATCAGACCAAGACTGTGGCTCCATGGTGGAGCACATCCTTGCATGTGTGAAGCCCTGGTTTACAGAATCAAACTGATATGATCACGGAAAGCAAGTCAACTGCAGGAATCCAAGAGAAAAAGATAGCAGTTTGGAACAGCATGGTTATAGTAAAAATGGAGATGAATGGTTGAATTGATCTTTTTGTTGTTGTTGAAATGCTGACTCTTATTTTTATACCCTGCCCTCTTCCTTGTTGTTATAGATGTTTTGTTGCAATTAACAAGGATTTCATACATGTCTGTCCATGGTTGTGTTCACACATCTCAGTTGTGGTGCCCTCTGAAAACGCACATCAGATTGTGATGTTATTGCTTGTACATTGTGATGTTGTTGCTGTAGTACCAGGATCACATTCTTAGGTTGTGGTGCTCATACATATTTTACTTGTGTTGCTCACCAGGTGTTACATCCTGCTATTGTAATGCTCACATCCACCTTGCTTTAGTGTGACTGGAATGCTTGCAGACAACAGAGCTACCAAGTTAGATCACTTGGGTTGCCAGGGTCATGTTTAGTATATGTGGCAACACCAGAGATTGAACTTGTACCCTTACATGTGAAAGGCAGACATTCTAAACTACCAAGCTATTCCTCCCGATCTCTTGTATCTGTTCTAGAAGTAATGTCTGGAGATGAGATAGATGACCCCCATTGTTATTTCTTTTTTTTTTTTTTTTTTGCTTTTTGGGTCACACCCAGCGATGCTCAGGGGTTACTCCTGGCTTTGCACTCAGGAATCACTCCTGGCGGTGCTTGGGGGACCATATGGGATGCCGGGGATCGAACCCGGGTTGGCCGCGTGCAAGGCAAACGCCCTACCCGCTGTGCTATTGCTCCACCCCCCATTGTTATTTCTTTCCATATTAATAAACACCTAAAATTTTTACCCTCCACTTAATCAGACGATGTCATCTACTGTACCTCATTACATTCTCAATTCATTTTTTTTCTTTTTGCTTTTTGGGTCATACCTGGTGATGCACAGGGGTTACTCCTGGTTCTGCGCTCAGGAATTACTCCTGGTGGTGCTCAGGGGACCATATGGAATGCTGGGAATCGAACCCAGGTTGGCCGCATGCAAGGCAAATGCCCTACCCGCTGTGCTATCGCTCCAGTCCCATTAATTCATTATCAAGTTTTTGACTCTTAGAATTACTCCCTTTTATTTTTCCAAAATTTTAGCTTCTGCCTCACCTCGCCAACTTTATCACTGTCTTAATTCTTACCGCTATAATTTTTCAATATACCTGTTAGTAATTCCTGAATTTACTTCCTTGAATTTGCATTCAGTGTTCTTATTCTTGGACTGGAGCGGTAGCACAGAGGGTAGGGCATTTGCCTTGCACGTGGCTGACCCAGTTTTGATTCCTCTGTCTCTTGGAGAGCCAGGCAAGCTACCGAGAGTATCCTGCCCGCACACCAGAGCCTGGCAAGCTACCCGTGGCATATTCAATATGCCAAAAACAGTAACAATAAGTCTCACAATGAGAGACGTTACTGGTGCCTACTCGAGCAAATCGATGAACAACAGGATGACAGTGTTACAGTTCTTATTTTTCAGTCCTAAATCCTCCTTAATCCCATTCAGTTTCTATCACTTTTTTTCCTTTTACTCCCTGTAATAATTTGGCATTCAACTACACTAGAATAGTGTAGTTTTGATTTTAGCAAAGTAGAAATCATTGATAAGGAAGCAAGGTGGGCTGGAGTAATAGTACAGCAGGTAGGGCATTTGCCTTGTATGTGGCCAAATCTGGTTCTATCCCTGGGACCCCATATAGACCTCTGGGCCCATCAGGAGTGATTCTGAGCACAGAGCCAGTAGAAGCCCTGAGCACCGATGGATATGAAAAAAAGAAAAAAAAAAGGAAGCAAGGACTTTAAGGGTATCCAGGAGGCAGATGAATTTTAATGAAAATGTAACAGCACCAATAATTATGGAGCCTGATCCTGTGGCACTTGCTAAGAGATGTGGTCTTCATGCCTTTAGGCTACTTTAAGACTAGGCAAGCTCTTAAGTTTTATTATTTCCCAGAAGTACATAACTGAGCCCCTATTTATCTGCCTTAAACACGATTTGATCTGGCCCCCGTAATTCCTTTCTTAACTTCATGGGACTCCTCTTTCTGCACTTTCTCAAGGACATGTTCTTTTCTCTCCTTTTTCATATTCGATGGTCTTTTCGGTTTTGTTTATGGGCCACACCTGGCAGTGCTCAGGGCTTCCTCCTGGGTCTCTGCTCAAGGATCGCTTCTTGCAGGCTCGGGGGCCCATATGTTGTGCCAGGTTTGGAACTCGGGTAGCCATGTGCCACGCAAGTACCTACCTACTGTGCCATTTCTCTGGTTCCTTGAGAAAATTTCTTTGTTTCACTGTTTGACTCATCCTGAAATTCTTTCCTACAAGTGTCGGTAATGAAGCGGAAGTTGGAGAGTGGAGGTTCTGCAAAAAGCAGTCAAGCCCTTGACCCTGCCTGAGGCTGTGTCTTCTCAAAAACTCAGGTAGTAGGGCCAAGTTCCTATACCATGTGGATCAAGTGGGTTCCAAGTGCAAGCTGAGGGCTATCTTAGTGGGGCTGGTAGGACCCTAGAGTATGCAAGTGTTTGTGCAGCCTTTTTTACTAATCATAATCAGTCCTGGTCACTTCTCCAGGGAAATCAAGATGTGCCTAAGCAAGATGGCAGTAGCCCTCTTTCTACTGAGACCTCTACATCCCTACTCACTGGTTTCCTGTGTTTCCCACTAACAAAAATAACTGATAATATTCAAAGACTGAAGTCACTCTCCACACCCAGGGACAAGGGGAAAAAAAAACTGCAGACAGATTTGCACAAAAAGGCAAAGGAAATGCTCAGAGGTGATGTTGAGTCTATGGAGACTGGTGGGCAGTGAATGTCCATCAAAGTGATGGCTATGGAGCAGGGTACAGAATAATTACTTGAGACTTATGATCATTTTGGACTAGTTCATTTATTTTAATATTGGCGGCCAATGCTGCTTTGAAACAGTTTCAAGTTTGGTGTGATATGACTACACAAACTATAGGATGATTTATTGTTGACCTATTGTGTGCAGGCAGCAGCCTACCCAGCAGTGCCTGGAAGCCTGTGGACCATGTACAGTTCAGTGGTACTTGACCCAGCTGTGCAGCTTGACAGTTCAGTACTTGAGCCCTGAGGTGCTGGGGGCTTCCAAGATTGCACCCAGTGATGCTCAAGGTGGGCCAGATGGTGCCAACTATCAAACTTGGAGCCTGGCTGAGGAAGGCAGGTGCTCCGGCACATTCAGTTATCTCTCTGACCCCCAAAACTTTAATTATGTTAAAAAATAACAGACTTTTTTTCCAGTTCTGGAGTAATTAAAAATCTCGATATTTTCTCTTTAAATTTCTGGATCCAACTCTTCTTTCTTCCTTCCTTTCTTTCTTTCTTTCTTTCTTTCTTTCTTTCTTTCTTTCTTTCTTTCTTTCTTTCTTTCTTTCTTTCTTTCTTTCTTTCTTTCTTTCTTGCCTCCCTCCTTTTCTCTCTTCCCTCCCTCCCTCCCTCCCTCCCTCCCTCCCTCCCTCCCTCCCTCCCTCCCTCCCTTCCTTCCTTCCTTCCTTCCTTCCTTCCTTCCTTCCTTCCTTCCTTCCTCCCTCCCTCCCTCCCTGCCTCACCAGGTCATGCTCATGGCTTACTCTTTTTTTTTTTTTTTAAATCTTGAATGTTGCTCAGGGATCACTCCTGGCAGAGCTTGGGGGTACCATATGAGGTGCAGGGTATTAATTACAAATCAGCCATATGGAAGATAATTGCCCTTCTTGCTCTCTCTCTAGCCCATGGAACCAATTAGTTTCTTAAATGAAAAGGGGAAAAAAAAAGCTTGATTTAATCTACCTTAGAAAAATGTCACTAAATGACTTTTAGAATCAACTTATTTTCTATTTTATCTGAACTTGAAAAAATCTTTGACAATAAAAACCTTGGTTTCAGGGGCTGGAGCAATTGTACAGTGGTTAAGACTTTTGCCATGCATGTGGCTGACCCGGATTTGATCCCTGGTACCACATGCAGTCCCCAGAGACCCCCCACCCCAGCCCCCAAGAGTGACCCCTGATCACAGAGCCAGGAGTAAACTCTAAGAACTGTCAGGAATAGTCCAAAAACCAAAGTGGGTGGGGAAAGTGTTTTCATTGCTTTCAATGAAAATGTAATATTTTGTAAAAAAATTATCTCTATTGGGACTGGAAAAATAGTATAGCAAGTAAGTTACCTGCCTTGTGTGCAGCTGACCCAGTTTCCATCTCCAGTAACCCATATGGTCCCCCAGCTCTGATATGAACGAGTCCTTAGTACAGAGCTGGAAATTAAGCCCTGAGTTAAGACCTGAGCACTGCCAGGTGTGGATCCCAAACAAAAAGTTATTTATGCATTTATGTGATTAGAAGTCTTAAACTATGACTAGGGCTGCGAGATGGCTCAGAGAGCTAAAGCAAATTCAGGAACTCCAGGGGAACTGCCACTGCTGTCCCCAAGCCCTGTGGAGAATAAGCCCTGAACACCGTGCTAGGAGGGAGTAGTCACAGCCCAAGAACATCTGGGTACGACTTAAAAACAGCAACCAAAATGCAACCAAAACCCAAAACCCTTAATCATATAAAAATTTGCTTTATCCTATACTCCACAAATTAGTGCAGTCCTTCTATGTCTGTCCCTCTCTTTCTGACTCTGGAGTATAGAATAACATCACATGAGGCTGACACCCAAAGACAGTAGATACAAGGGCCAGGGGGATTGCCCCATAGCTGGAAGAATGCTTCATGAGTGGAGGGGAGAGGCAGATGGAATAGAGAAGGGATCACTAAGAAAATGATGGCTGGAGGAACCAGTCGGGATGGGAGATGCATGCCGAAAGTAGGTAATGGACCAAACATGGTGACCTCTCAGTGTCTATGTTGCAAGCCATAATGCCCAAAAGTAGAGAGAGTATGGGGTATATTGTCTGCCATGGAGGCAGGGGGAGGGTGGAAAAGGGGGGTATACCGGAGATATTGGTGGTGGGGAATGTGCACTAGTGGAGGGATGGTTGTTAGATCATTGTGTGATCGTAACCCAAACATGAAAGCTTGTAACTATCTCACGGTGATTCAATAAAATAAATAAATAAAAAATAAAAATTTGCTTTAACCTTTTTTTGTCTCTCCTTACGTCACACTTGAATTTCTTCTTTGCTTGACTCTGCTCAGGATCTGTTCTCAGTGGTGCTCAGGAGACCATGCAGTGATGGGGACCAAACCTAGAGCCTCCTGTGTGCAAAGCATGCGCTCAGCATCTTGAGTGACTTTTTTTGTTTTACCCATCATTCTCACTTATTCTTTTAATTTTTGTCAGGGGTGGGTCTGGGCCATATCTGGTGGTGCTTGGGGGTTCTATTCTCAGGAGTTTTCCCAACAGTACTTGGAATTTTATCATAAAAGTGAATTTATTCCTGAACTTCTGGGTCCTTGAGGATTGTATGAAAGATTTGCATGCAAAATTCAGATGCTTAAGTTCAAGTTTATTGCACATTAGGGTCTGAGTCCTATCCAATGTCCAGGCCTCTCCTTTAACCTGTGCATGATGTCACGTGTCCTGTCCCTCGATTATAATTCCTTATTCTATCCCTCACCAACTGCCTACCTCTGGTGTCCAAAAGCCTGGGGTCTTGCCCCTTGGCTCTCTCTCTCCAGTGTATCTGCTTTTGATCTGGAATCTGTAGTTAGACCCCTAGGACGTGTGTCCCCTACTGGGGTTTGCTGCTCTGTAAACTGTCTCAAGGCTTCTCTACCCCAGCAGCTCCCTGTCCCCATCAGCTTTCCTTTGGTTCTGATCATGGTCACGTGCCTGTAGGTGAGATCACTGCTCTCCTGCCATTTGTCTGGGCACGGGGGAGGGGGCAGAGAGAGTGTTTCCTGGCTAAGGTCTTCTTTTCATTTATTTATTTTTGGTTTTGGGGTCATATCTGGCTTTGCTCAGAGCTTACCCCCTGACTTTGTTCTCAGTTCAGGGAACCATATGGGGTGCTGGAGAATGAACTTGGGCCTACCACATGCAAGGCAAGCATATTACCATCTCTTATCTTCTTCTATCTCCCACCCCCCAGCCTTCTCATTATCTATTTTGACTGTATATTTTCTCAGCAGGTGAGATTTTAAAATGACCAATTAACTAGTCACCTGTTGGGCCACCCTTCCATTCCCACAGTAACAGGAAGACCAGGTGGTGCCAGGGATAGCATGAGTCAGTCACATCAAGACAATTGCTTTATACCTTTTTTCTATCTCTTCAGCACCTTAACATTGTTTCTACAAATTTAAGCAAATATATATATTTATATACTTAGATCCATTTTTTTGTTATATAGAAATATGCATATGAAAAGTGTTGCAGGTGGCTTGGTAAAGTGGGGAGAAAGGGAGATAGTCTCAAGAAAAAAGAATGTCCATCTCTCTGCTCAAGAAAATAATGCTTCCCACATCAAAAAGAACAAGAACAACCAGTGCTGGCCTGGATGTGAGGAGAGAGGGACTCTCACTCATTGTTGGTGGAAATGCCGAAAGGTCTAGTCTTTTTGGAAAGCAATATGGATATTCCTCAAAAAACTAGAAATTGAGTTTCCATATGACCCAGCAGTACCATGTCTGGCAAGCTACCCCAGGGCTCCAAAACACACAGCAGAAATGTCATCTGTACTTCTATGTTCATTGCAGCACTATTCACAACAGCCAGAATCTGGTAGCAATCTGAGTGCCCAAAACCAGATGACTGGATAAAGAAACTATGGTACATCTACACAATTGAATACGCAGCCACCAAGAACAATAACGTCATAAAATTTGCTTATAAATGGAAGGACATGGAGAGTATCATGCTGAGTGAAATAAGTCAGGAGAGGTACAAACTAGAATGATTGCCTTTATCTGTGGGATATGAAAAACACAGCATAAGGGCTGGAGCAATAGCACAGTGGGTAGGGCGTTTGCCTTGCACGCAGCTGACACCAGTTTGATTCCCAGCATCCCATATGGTCCCCTAAGCACCTCCAGGAGTAATTCCTCAGCACAGAGCCAGAAGTAACCCCTGTGCATCGCCAGGTGTGACCCCCCCAAAAAAACCCTAAAAAAACCCCACAGCATAATACTATTACTTAAGGACAATAGAAATGAGGGCCAGAAGGACTGGTCCAGGGTTGGGAGCTTTCGAGGGTGTGGGGGATGGAGAGAGGAGAATTAGGATAGAAAAGGGATCACTATGACAATGACAGTTAGAAATGATCACTCTGGACAAGAACTGAGTGCTATAAGTAGGTAAAAGGACATATATTATAATTTTTCAGTACCTGTATTGCAAACCATAATGACTAAAGGGAAAAAGAAAAGAGAGAGGGGAGAGGGAGAGGGAGGGAGGGATGGAGAGAGAGAGAGAGAGAGAGGGAGAAGTGTCTGCCATAGAGTCAGATGGGGGGGTGGGGGGAAGGAGGGAAATTGGGGATATTGGTGGTGGGAAATGTACACCAGTAAAAGAAAGGGTTTTAGAACATTGTATGACTGAAACCCAACGTACAACATTGAAGCTGTTTATCTCACAGTCATTTAATAAAATTTTTTTTTTTTGGAAAAAAGAATATATTAGTTTACAATATCAGTGGTTTCCAAGTAAGATGATTACAGAATCAAGGTCTAATAAACCAGTATTTATAATATTAGAAAAAGGTGCTTTCACCTCAGCCACCTGGGAGAATGCCTGGCGTGGGTCAGGACTGGAAAAGTCTGCCATAAGCACTGACACAGCATGATGCTCAGATCTTGCCAGTCCCATGAGGATGTCAAACTGTGCCTGAAGTCCACTCATTCTGCAGCACGCAGGAAATGTCCCCACTGTCTGAACTCTCAGGGACCGTGGGCTCAGGCCGGAGTGAGGAACTGCTCTTTACGGAAAAAGAAAGTGCGTCCTTACCTTGGACCAGGTTTTTCAAGTCCATTGCTATTCCTCACAGAAGAGTTTCAGGAGGAGGTGAAATAGCAATGCAAAATAGTTTATGTGGAAATAAATTTACTTTGATATGAAGGGAGAGAAAGAGAAGAATACATGTTGATCAAGAGAGAATATGTGCTTCTCCTGAGTGGGAAGAGCAAGAGACCAGCTCTTGGGAGTATATATATACAATTTATTCAAATTGTCTTGGCCAGGAATTCTCTGCACACAAAAAAGTTAATCAGAAAAAACTTTGCACTGTTGATGGTCCTTTCATATTGTTATCACAACCATAGGTTCTTCTGTAACCACTCTTTTATGGATGAGGCCTTCGTTTCTGCATTTGGTGGTGCCTGTAGAGCTCAGGATTTGCATCTTAACAGGATGTGTTGTGTTTTTCATGCCTTTTGGCTGGGAAATTCCTTCCTCTTTTTTTTTTTTTTTTTTTTGGAAAGGACACGCACCTGTCAATGCTTAGGGGTTACTCAGGAATTACTCGGGGAGGTGCATGGAAGACCAAATAGGATGCTGGGAACAGAATCTGGATCAGCCTTGTACAACAAGTAAAGCACCCAACCCACTGTATCATCTTTCCAGCCCGTAGGTAATTTCTTAAGTTTTATCATATTCCAGAAGTTTGTTATCAGGGTCACCCTAACTGTCTGCCTGCAACAAAAGTATAATAGTGTATGCATTTGTCAGAGTACAAAAGACATCACATGAAACCCCTCTGGGTTGTTTTTATCTTAAGATTTTTTTTTCAGGTTATTTACCACCAGTAACTGTTATTACCAGTAACTGTTTACTTAAAATTTCTTTCAGGTTATTACCAATAACTTTTTAAAATTTGTATACTTTTTTTTTCTTTTGGGGTCACACCTGGCGATGCTCAGGGTTTACTGCTGGTTTTGTGCTCAGGGCTCATTCCAGGGGTCGAAGCCAGGTTGGCCGCATGCAACCTAAGTGCTGCCCTCGCCGTAGTCTCTCTGGTCCTGCTCTGGGTTCTTTAGGTCTGGATAAGTAAATATCACACATATTGACAAGAGAAAAAAAATTTTAAGTTTAATATCATGTATCACTTGTCATCCTGTTGCTCATTGATTTGCTCCAGCGGGTGCCAGTAATATCTCCATTCATCCCTGTCGAGTGCTAGTGTAGCCCAATAGTGTCTGCTAGCTCCAGGAACATGAAGAGCAACAAACGGTTTATTCAGGGTCTTGACGAAGAAATCCATCTCATAGGTGGGCGGCCTGGTGTTCTTTTGACGTCCTGTGGAATCCAGTCAGTAATAGCTCTAGTCCAGCGGTTGTCTCCAAGTCGCATTACATGTCCGGCCCATCTGATTTTTGACACTTTGGCAAAGGACGCAGCGTCCCTGATTCTTGATTGTCTACAAGGGAAACTCGGGAGTCCTTCTCTCACTCGAGTGAAATGTGATACTCCAAGCATAGCTCTTTTGATTCCTCTTTGGGAGACCCGAATATCATTCTCATCCTGTTTTCACAGGGCCCAGGTCTCTGAGGCATATGTTATTGCAGGATGAATGGTGGAGTCGAAAAGATGTGCCCAGAGTCGGAGGTTCTTTGTCCTTTTAACAACTTCTTCGATGCTCTTGAAGGCGTTCCATGCCGCTCTCTTCCTCCTGTGCAGTTCTGGCACCAAGTCATTCGTCATGTTGAGTTCTCCACCCAGGTACACATAACTGCTGCATTTGGAGATTTTCATTCTATTAAGAGCAAATGGAACGTCAGGAACTAGTTCATTTCTCATGAACATTGTCTTCGTGAGATTCAGCTGTAAGTCCTTAATCTCTTAATATCATATACGCAAGTTTAATGCCTTATGTAAACACGGAAGAGGTCAGAATTCTGAGTAGTTTATTCAGTTACTTGCCTTCAGATGTGGTCTTATGTAACTAAAACAGAGAACTTTAGAGACCAGAGAGATAGTACAGTGGGTGAGACACTTACAATCTTGCATGCAACCTATCTGGGCTTGACCCTGGCCCCCTATCTCCTAAGCACCAATCAGGAGTGATCCTTCAGTGTAGATATAGGAGTTAAGCCCTGAATACCACTGGGTGTACAGCCCCTTCCTGCCCTCCCTATCCCTCAAAAAGAGAACTTTAGGGAGGAGGAAGGGAAGGTCTTTGAGAGGGGTTAACAGTAAAACTAATAGAAAAAGGCATGCAGATTTAGTTTTCCTTGCCTTAGGAATGAGATAATGAGATTTGGATTAAGTCCTAGCGAGGGACTTTCCCTTACAGAGCAGTTTGCAAAGTCACAAACAAATACCTTTCACCCAACTTTCAGAGCTCTTCCCAGTAAATCTTTTTATCAAAGACAGTACAGAAGGCCAGGTGCTAACCTTGCACACGGCTGTCTGGGTTTGATCCCTGGCACCATACATGGTCCCCCAAGAATTGCCAGGAGTGAACTCTGAGGGCAGAGCCAGGAATAAGCCCTGGCCATTGCCAGGTGTCTACTGCCTCTCCTTCCCCCAAAAATACTTTTTTTTTTGCTTTTTTTTGGGTCACACTTATCGATGCACAGGGGTTACTCCTGGCTCATGCACTCAGTTATTACTCCTGGTGGTGCTTGGGGGACCATATGGGATGCTGGGAATTGAACCCAGGTCGGCCACGTACAAGGTAAACGTCCTACCTGCTGTGCTATCACTTCAGCCCCCCAAAAGACATTTTGAAGGCAGATTTTTTTTTAATTTGTAAATCGTCTCTCTTACTTTTTTAAAATTCAATTATCTTTTTCTTTTCCAGTTAGAAAGTTCATGGTCTGGAGTGATAGTGCAGCACTTAGGTATTTGCCTTGAACACAACTGACCCGGGTTTGATTCCTCCATCCCTCTTGGAGAGCCTGGCAAGCTATCAAGAGTATCCCTCCTGCACTTGCCAGAGCCTGGCAAGCTACCCATGGCATACTCAATATGCTAAAATCAGTAACAACAAGTCTCACAATGGAGATGTTACTGGTGCCCACTCGAGCAAATTGATGAACAACTGGATGGCAGTGCTATAGTGCTACAGTGCAGAAAGTTCATTGGGTTTCAGTCATACAATGTTCCAACACCCATCCCTTCAGCAAAAAAAGCAGCTTTTTGCTTCTCTACATACCCTCTGCACTGATTTTTGAGCACTTAGTGAATTCTGAAAATCCTTTTGATACAGGGCAAGTGGAAGGGTGGTGTACGGGTGAATTTAGTAGGTCACTTTAAATCTCACCAGTGGAACAGAGAGCCAGACAAAACAGATAATGTGATGTCTGGGAGTGGGAGATGGCAGCAGATAAAAGGAGGGCCCCTGCTTCTTTCTCTCTGTCTTCCCACAAATCCAGGCAGACTGCAGGATTAGGTAGGGCTCAAGTGCCCAGATGGCCAAATACAGTCAGACCTCAGTCAGGCTCAGACAGGTGCAGAATGCAGGCAGGGCTTAGATGCCCAGGAAAGGTCAGATTCAGGCAGGGCTCTGACGCCCAGGTAGTGACAAGGTGCTGAGCATAGGGCTTCTCACCCACGAGCACCATGGCTGTGGAAATGTACTAGGAAAGCCAGAATGACAGAAAGTGCTGGGGTACAGTTTGGAGGCCCAGCAACAGGCACAGAGCACAGGGATCTCATTCATTTGCATATGGGGGCAGGCTGGAACCAAGGAAAACTAGGACAATATGTTAGGGAACTGTTGGGGTGTAGGATAACATTGGTTTGTCCTTTCTGCCTTGCCACAGGGAGCTTGGGTTTATTGGGTTACTCCCATCACAGCGCTCCCATTCCTCTGTGTTTATTTGTAACTTCTTTCTTTCTTTCTTTCTTTCTTTCTTTCTTTCTTTCTTTCTTTCTTTCTTTCTTTCTTTCTTTCTTTCTTTCTTTCTTTCTTTCTTTCTTTCTTTTTCTCTTTCTTTCTTTCTTTCTTTCTTTCTTTCTTTCTTTCTTTCTTTCTTTCTTTCTTTCTTTCTTTCTTTCTTTCTTTCTTTCTTTCTTTTCCTCTCTTTCTCTTTCTTTCTTTCTTTCTTTCTTTCTTTTCCTCTCTTTCTTTCTTTCTTTCTTTCTTTCTTTCTTTCTTTCTTTCTTTCTTTCTTTCTTTCTTTCTTTCTTTCTTTCTTTCTTTCTTTCTTTCTTTCTTTTCCTCTCTTTCTCTCTTTCTTTCTTTCTTTCTTTCTTTCTTTCTTTCTTTCTTTCTTTCTTTCTTTCTTTCTTTCTTTCTTTCTTTCTTTTCCTCTCTTTCTCTCTCTCTTTCTTTCTTTCTTTCTTTCTTTCTTTCTTTCTTTCTTTCTTTCTTTTTTTTTTGCTTTTTGGGTCACACCTGGAGATGCACAGGGGTTACTCCTGGCTCTGCACTTAGGAATCACCCCTGGAGGTGCTCAGGGAACCATATGGGATGCTGGGAATCAAACCCGGTCGGTCATGTGCAAGGCAAACGCCCTACCCGCTGTGCTATTGCTCCACCCTTTGTAACCTCTTTCTTTGTACTCTATTAAATTGTAAATATTGCTTTTCTCTTCTCCTTAAGTCCTTTGCATAGTTAATTCAGAGCAATGTCCTTTTTGTATAGACACAGGAAGACAGCTAATGCTATGCTTTTGTAACTTGGGAGTTAACTGACTTTGAATGGTATTCACTCTGGGATATCTGTTCTCTTGATTTAAGCGTCAATTGACCTTACTTCCTAGCACCTCAAAAGTAACGTCCCAGCAAGGGACTGGATGGACTCAGGGCAAGCAGTGAGCTACTCTGGCATCAAAATGGGCCTGGCCAAATAATACTTAACTATAAATTAAGAGCATAGTCATGGACAAATTCTGTCATGATCCAAAAAGTAACAACTAGATTAGGACCCTGCTAGGGTTAGGAAAGACTAATTTGGCCTGAGCACTGTAGTCTGAGATCCATAGTGAGATGTCCCCAGGAGAGCCATCCTACCAGCTCAATGTATCTCTTATTGTGTCCATACAAAGTAACTAATATTAAGAAGTAGAATTAAGATGTTAAGGTGTTAATTAAGTTATTGGACTATGGAGAGGAGAAAAACCCCTTGGTGGTATTTCTGCCCTTGAGCCTGATCTGTGATCAGGAAGGACTTTTGATATGTTGATTTTGCTACTGGACGGGGTGTGGTGGCTACCCCCAATGTGGAGAGTTGGGAGAGAGATCAGAGAGAGACCAGGACAGCAAGACAGAGCACGGAGAGACTAGCAAGGGGGACAGAGGGAGAAGAAAGTAGGGGAAGAATGCAGGAGCAGGCACGTGGAGAGCCGTGGCTGGGAGAGGGAGCATGGAGAGATGAGGGGCAGTGTGAGACTAGAATGACTGGAACAGGCACATGGGGAGAATGGAATAAACGGCACCTGATCATCAACCAGCCTAGCAGCCTCATTTCCTCCTTTGTCCACCCATGGCATTGGCAGACCCGGGTGGGCTAGTGGGCCCAGTTCACCAAATGCAGGAGGTGAGAGAGAGCCGCCCTGGAGATTACAGTCTGGGAAAGGCCCTGGGACATGGTTTCAGATCAGGAAAGTGTACATGGGATAGAGAGCAACGCTGGGACGGGACTTGGCCATCATATACACTGGAGGCAAGATTGTGCAGGATGGGACTGGAACATAGTAATTGGATGGGGAAGCCCCAGGGTGAGTAACGTCATTCATGGCTAAAGGAGAGGTCTGGGACATGTGGGGAGGAACCCTGACCAGTCTACTTGAACTATTAAACTGTACAATAAACAAGAACCCACCAGTGCAGGAAAATCCACTTGAGTAACACTTTTACTCAAGTGGGAGGGAGGGGACACTGAAGTCTGGGCCTCAAACTTTTTAGGCATATGTCCTGCTCGGGGCCCTGTCCTCTCACATCAGTACATAATGAAAATTTCCTTACTAAAACAATAAAATAAGTTTATATCAATGCACCTAATTCATTTAATTAGTTCTTGGTGGCTATTTTGCATCAGCCAGTCAGGCAGAGGGGCTTCTTGGCAGTGATCTGAAAAGGACTTATACTGCTGAATTTTAACATTTCTTCAGAAAAAATATCCTGGAGTTAAAAAGACCCTCCCCTACCCTAGCCCTAGTTTGATGTTTAAAACGACCCAGCCCACACTTGAGACCAGCCTGAGGCTCCAATTTAGGAAGACCCTAACCAAGCCTAAACCTAAGACTGGACTCAGGAGACACTTCATCAGAAACAAAGGTCCGATGACTCTGAAGACCACCAGAATTCAAAGTTCTTTTTCTTTTTCTTTTTGGGTCACATCCAGCGATGCACAGGGGTTACTCCTAGCTCATGCACTCAGGAATTACTCCTGGAGGTACTCAGGGAACCATATGGGATGCTGGGAATCGAACCTGGCTTGGCCAACTGCAAGGCAAACACCCTACCCGCTGTGCTATCACTCCAGTCCCACAGAATTAAAAGTTCTTGACACTACTAGCAATATGACCCTACCAGCAGCCTCTTACCTTCACAGAGAATCCTAGAGAAAGGAAGGCACCATGAAAAAGGCATATAATTCACTTTCAAAAATAATTCCTAGAGTATGCTCCATTCCGAAACCATTCTAGCATCCTGACTTTGAATGTGCTATCCCTTTACTTCCTGGGACACTCATTCTCATATTTCCTAAATACAACTATTTACTTTACTATTCATCATCTGAAACTTTTTTTCTGCCAGAGTAGACGAAGAATCAAAGGGTCTGGGTGGAGATCTGACTGACTTTCCCTTCTGATAAAAGCCTTACCTGACCTCAGCCTGACAAGCACAGATTCCCCCAAATTCAGGTTACAAAGGGAATAAATCCCATGCTGAGCAGATCAGGTGACTTTGAAAGCTGCCTTAATGAAGCTGGCAGGACTTCAGAGACTAACCATACAGAAGCTCTCGAAGACTTACCAGTCCTGATCTCCCAGAACTGGTAATTAAAATATGTATATATGCCAAAGAGAGAAAGGCTTAGAATTTTTTTTAACTCTGAACTTTTAGAAAATAGAATATGTTTCTCAGGAGCATTATTATATATGATGTTATATATCATATAGTATTATAATATATCATGCAATATTATATAATATATAATTATGATTTCAAATTGATTTTACTTTTGATTCATTTTTTTCTTTTTTAGGCTTTGGGGGACACCATGTATTGCTCAGAGGTTACTCCTGGCTCTTCACTCAGGAATTATTCCTGGAGATGCTCAGTGGGTATTATGTGATGCCAGGAATAAAACCAAGTTTGGGTGTGTGCAAGGAAAGCATCTTATACTGCCTCTCCAGCCCCTTGGTTTTTTAATTTTTAAAGACATTTGCTTTACTCGAAGGAGAAATTAAAATTTTTTTAAAGCAAAAGAAATTGACTTAAAATATCCTGGAATTAAAAAACACTGTTGCACTTCCTTCCCCCTCCCCCCCCAATCTAAAAGAAATAGCCACCCGCATCATTTTTTGAACTTGAAGTCATTGTTTTTTTCCTATGTGTGATTCAGAAAAAAATATTCAGAAATTGTAAGAGCAGTAGCTCTGAATTATGGTTTCTAGGTCAAAGAATGAAGACATAATGTCAGCTCTGATTTACTACTGAACTTGACTAGCAGAGTTTTCCTACTAAAGAAATAAACTACTCAGTTCCAACTGGAAAAATACACAGGAAAAAAATCCAGGATCTAGTGGCTTTGGCAAGGGAAACCTCTCCTCTAAAAGAAACCAAGACAAAATACTCTTTAGGAAGATTTTCATTAGAGAAGAAACTCTTCGAAATAATTGCATTTAAAATCTGTGTCTCCTTTGAAAGTAGATTCTACTCTGAAAGCTTTTTTCCAGCAAATAAAGAATGTCATTTTCTGTAGACTAGAGACTGAACACAATGGCCACTCAATACCCCTATCGCAAACCACAACACCCAAAAGGAGAGAGAACAAAATGGAATACCCTGCCACAGAGACAGTGTGGGGTGGGGGGGACGGCATTGGAGGGTGGGAGGGATACTGGGTTCATTGGTGGTGGAGAATGAACACTGGTGGAGGGATGGGTTCTTGAACATTGTATGAGGGAAACACAAGCACAAAATTGGGTAAATTTGTAACTGTACCCTCATGGTGACTCACTTATTAAAAAATAAATAAAGGAAAAAATATGCATGGAAAAAAAAAAGAATAAGTCACTTTCCCTACCAAATCAGTGACAAAAGGCCTCTGAACTACTGACTTCCTTCTTCAAAGACCATCATTTGAATGATCTGAAGTTGAATGTCACAACTCAACTGCTGAATTAATTTCTTTTTTCTTTTCTTTTTTTAAATAGTGAACAACCATGAGGTACAGTTACATACATACAAACTTCTGTGTTTGGGTTTCAGTCATACAATGATCGAGCACCCATCCCTCCACCAGTGCCCATTCTTCACCATCTATGATCCCAATATCCCTACCACCACCTAATCCTTCCCCTCCACCACCCCACCTCTGTGGCAGGGCATTCCCTTTTGCTCTCTCTCTCCTTTTGGGAGTTGTGGTTTGCAATAGAGGCATTGAGTGGCCATTGTGTTTGATCTATAGTCTACATTTGGCACACATGTCCCAACCCGAGCGTGTCCTCCAAACACCCTTTAATTGCTATTCCCTTCTCTATCTGAGCTGTCTTTTCCCCCAGCATGTGAGGCCAGCTTCCAAGCTATAGGACAAACCTCCTGGTCCTTATTCCTGAATTAATTTCTTAAGAGTTGTTTAGGGCCAGAGTAATGTACAGGTGTTAAGGTACTTGCATGTAACCAAACTCATTTCTATCCCTGGCACCACACATGGTCCCTCAGCACCACCAGGAAAAAGTTATTTTTAGCAAAATTAATGAATTCTAAATATTGAGACTTCTCTTTGAATAGTCACCTTGGGGTGGGGGCTGGGGTGATAGTACAGAATGTAAGGTGCTGGTTTTGCAAGCGGCCTACCTGTGTTCTATCCCTGGCATCCTTTATAGCCCCCCAAGCACCACCACGAGTGATTCCTGAATGCAGAGCCAGGAGTAAGGTCTGAGCACTGCTGGGTGTGACTCAAAAACAACAAAGAAAAGTTGCCTTGGGAAAGGTTGCAAGTTGTGGCAATTCTTTGCTAAAGGCATAAAATCCTGGGGCATCGCTGGATGTGCCCCAAAAAAGCCAAAAAAAAAAAAAGGTTTAATGAACCTTTAAAAGTAAATGAAGTTTAGGGGCTGGAGCAATGGTTGACCTAGCACAGTGGGTAGGGTGTTTGCCTTGCATGTGGCCGACCCGGGTTCGATTCCCAGCATCCCATATGGTCCCCTGAGTACTGCCAAGAGTAATTCCTGAGTGAACATTTTTTCTCAACTGTATTATATTCACAAGCATTTTTATATTTGTTTCCTTTTAAATATTTGTTTATAAGACAGAAAGGTATTAAAAGATACATTGCAAAGTATATTAGAGTTCAGCTCAGAAGCACCTACCCTGATGGTTTTCCTATATATATTTTAATTCAATAATAATGAGAGTGCTATTGAACTTTATTCTTAATATGTTCCCTATCAATTAGAAAATTTGTTTTGTAATAAAATTTCTCTTTCTTTCTTGATTTATTCTTTCTTTCTGACCCAGGATTTCATTTTTCCTATGACTGAGTAGCATACTATTGTGTATATTTGCCATAATTTATATGTTCACTCATTTTCTTTTGTGTACTTGGATTGTTTCTTTATTTTTGATATTAGGTGTATCGCTTGGAGCAATAGCACAGCAGGTAGGGCATTTGCCTTGCATGTAGCCAATGGGGGTTTAATTCCTCCATCCCTCTCGGAGAGCCCTGCAAGCTACCAAGAGTATCCTGACCGCATGACAGAGCCTGGCAAGCTACCGTAGTGTATTCAATATGCCAAAAACAGTAACAACAAGTCTCACAATGGACATGTTACTGGTGCCTGCTCGAGCAAATCGATAAATAATGGGACAACAGTGCTACAGTGCTAGAGGTGTATATTGCCAAAGTGAGGTGACATCTCAATAACATTTTAAATTTATGTATCCCTGTGTGCAAGGCAAGTAAGTGCCTTACCCTCTATACTATCATTCCAGTCCTGAGGCTTTTTTTAATTAATGATTTTTTGTGTGTTTTTAAAAAGTACATCTTGAATATATTAGCCCTGGATGATGTATGATGTGTGAACATTTTCTTGTGTTCAGTTGATTGTCTTTTGCTTTTATGATAATTTCTTTTGCTATTTGAATGCTTTATAGTTTCACATGGTCCCATTTGTTTGTTTTTATTTCAGTTTTCCTTGCCACTGGAGTCAAAATTCCTGAAAACTCTGCTGAAGTCAGTGTCATGAAGCATTTTACTTATTTTATTCAATGTATTTTATGGTTTTATGCCCAACATCCCTGTTGCAGGGCCCACCCCTAGTGGTGCTTTGACTTGGTAGAGTTCAGAGGCCACCAGGGCTACACAACTGTGCTGTGTGAACCATGAAATATCAGGGATCAAATCAATGGCCTTGTACATGCATAAAGTTTGAGTCATATAACAAGTCCCAAATTTCTCCATTTTATGGTAATCTTTTCGTTTTGTTTTGGGGCCATACCTGATGGTGCTCAGGGATCCCTCCTGACTCTGCACTGAGAATACTCCTGGAGGACTTGGGAGACCATATGGGATGCCAGGGATTGAACCTAGGCTGGCCAAGTGCAAGGCGAATGTCTATCTCTCCATCCCCCATTTTATGCTCTAAGCTCCATTATCATAAATTTACTGCCTATATGTGCAAGTATTTTGATCTGTGTGTCTATTTAGCCTACTTTTCCAACATTACACTGTCTTTATTACTCTTTGACTTACATAATATAGTTTGAAGTTGATGAAGAATGATACCTTTGTTTATGGAGATAACCTCCAAGGCACCTTACCAGCACTAGTCTGAGAGGATTGTTCGTACAAATAGTGCTGACCCAGCCCAACCATTGTCAATTGTGAACATAGCATCTAAGACAAAGGGAAAATGAAAGAACAGAGATGCGAAGAGAAGACACCAAAAATCCAGAGGGGTGCCCAATGAAACAGATCTCTGTAGTCTGTCCAAAGATGGATATGATCACATCAATACTCAGTGATCTGAAAATGACATTGGTTTGGATTCAAGAAAAGAATCCAATAAATCTGAATGGTAAAATGAAGAAAAATTTCCAAATAGAAGCATAGGAATTTAAGAACACAGTAGCAGTACTCCTAATTATTTAAAAAAATTAAAATTAAAAAAATTAAAATTAAAAAATTAAAATTAAAAAATAAAGAACACATGGGACCGGCGCGATAGCACAGCGGGTAAGGCATTTGCCTTGCACGCGGCTGACCTGGATTTGATCCCCAGCATCCCATATGGTCTCCCCAGCACCGCCAGGTGTAATTCCTGAGTGCATGAGCCAGAAGTAACCACTGTGCATCGCCAGGTGTGACCCATAAAGCAAAAAAAAAAAAAAAAAAAAGATAAAGAACACAGTAGTAAGCCTTAGAACAAATGTGGTAGAAACTGAGAAGCAAATCAGTACACTTCAAGATGGAGTAAACAACTCTAGCTAGAAAAAAAGAGCAAATGGAAAAGAGAATGAGGAAAAAATAAAGACAATATAAGGGAAATTATTGACATAATAATTTATATTGACATATAAAAACTTCAGAATCATAGGAACTCTAGGAGAATAACAAGAGAGAGAAGAAAGGCAAGTTGAAGAAATAATTGAAAAGAATTTTCCCAAGCTGAAAAGTGAAACAGGAGCATTGATCTAAGATACACAAAAAGTACCAATCAGAATAAATCCAGATGAAACAACACCAAGGCATTTTCTAGTCAGAATAGCAAGAACCAAAGACAGGTTCCTTATAGATGCAAAATAGAATCAAAACTTTACATACAAGAAAATATGTGTTACAGTCACAGCATATTTCTCTAGTGAATCTCTACAAGCAAGAAAAAGAATTTCCAACCAAGTATCATCTACCCAGGAAGATTGTCTTTAGAGTGGAAGAGGGAATAAAAACATTCTCAAACAAGCAGCAGTTGAGGACATATTTGGAATCCAACTCAGCCCTAGAAAGGACACTGAAAGGCCACACACACACACACACACACACGCACACACACACACACACACACATAAATATATATATGCATATATATATATATATGAAGAAGCATCACATACATCACATAGTACAAACAACCAAACTCCACAGATAGATGTGGCAACAAATACTTTCATGGCAATAATTTCTCTAAATGTCAATGACTAAATGCTCCCATAAAATGACACAGAGTTGCAGGAAAGATCAGGAAATAAAACCCAATCTTCTGTTGCTTACAGGAGAACATATGGGATTCTGGGGATCAAACTTGGACTGGTGGCATGCAAGGCAAATGCTCTGCCTACTGTACTACTGTTTCAGGCCAGTACTTAGAATTTAATGAGCTGAAGAGAGGCATGAATGGGGTGATCTGAGTGTCATTAACTATAGATGAGGACTGTGGCTTTCTGCAGGACTCATAAGTTAAACAAATGAGCCTTTTCAGGCTCAGCTAATTGTAGCCAGATGGAAATGTAAGTCCTTTGTTGCCAGAACTGCTGTTTCAAGAAAACATGCAAAGTCCAGATTTTTACCAAAAATTGCTTGATATTCTTTGAGTTATATGAATGTACTAAGAAAACGAGGTGCCAGATTTGACTTATGAACTGCCAAGTTGCACTTCTCTTCACAGACTTGGTGGTTTATACCCCTTTTGTCCCTTTTGCTATACAAATAAAACCATGATAAGACTGTAAGAAAATTTTGGCAGCATATATCAAATCTCTACAGACAGTAGAGATATTATTATTTGTTTTTTTGGGTAACACCCAGTGATCCTCAGAGTTTACTCTTGGCTCTGCACTTAGGAATTATTTCTGGCAGTACTTATGGGACCATATGAGATGCCAAGGATCAAACCCAGGTTGGTTGCATACCAGGCAAATGCCCTACCTGTTGTACTATCTCTCCAGCCCAAGATATTATTTTTGATTCAGAAAACAGTGAGAAATTAAATCTCCTTTCAAATGGTGTCACTATCGAAAACGTCCTTCGGAGAATAAGAATAGAGCAAAGAATTACACTTGGACTTGGGAGGTTGTTCAAAGGGCTAATACACATACTTTCCACTAGGGAGGCCCAGGTTTGATCCTGTACCAATAAGTTCCCCTTAGCTTCTTTTGGGAGAAACCCATAAATACTAAGCCAGAAATAACCCTTGGTATAACCCACTGTGAACTGTGGGTTCCCCCAAACCAAACCCAAACAGCAACAATAAATAGTTGCACTAATTTTTTTGCATGTGGAAGAAAGTATCTTTTAGAAAAGAATATGACATAATTGGTTAAAGAAGGCATTGGAAGAAGGTACTAATAGAATTTAAGCACTTTTAGAAAATAATTTTTATGTAGGGGCCAGAGGGATAGTACAGCAGGTAGGGCATTTACCTTGCATGCAGCTGACCCGGGTTTTTCCCCAGCATCCTATATAGTTCCCCCAAGCACTGCCAGGAGTAATTCCTGAGTGCAGAGCCAGGAGAAACCCCTGAGCATTGGTGGGTGTGACATAAAACCAAACCAAAACAAAAAAACCCTAAAACCCAGAATAACTCCCATGTGATTAAATTTACTCAAAGGCATTGCAAACTAGCAAGTATCTTATTTATTACTGCATTTTAATTTATTGCTTTTGGGTCACAACTGCTGGTGCTCAGAATTTACTCCTGGGTCTGTGCTCAGGGATCACACCTGATGGGGCTGAGGGGACCATCTGGGGTACCTGGGATCAAACCTAGGTTCTCCCCATGCAAAGCAAGTGCCCTACCCGCTGTACCACCACTCTGGCCCCTCTCTTACGTCCTTTAGTTGAATTGTTTACACTCTCCCTCGATTTGTTGTGGTGTTCATATACACATGGCTTTGGTGTGATCAAAATTATTTGCCATGATGGAGATCAAAGACAACAGAACTGCCAGGCACAAATAGCAGAGTTGCCTAGATTACACTTGATGCACTTGGCAATACTGGAGATTAAACTCTCAGCCTTTTGTTTACAAAGCAGGAGGTCAAGCCACTGAACTATCCCTCCCCACCCCATTTAAATATTTTTTTAAAGTAACCATTTAAAAAGCTTACAGGCTGAGGGCCCTGTGATAAGTACAGCAGGTAGGGCATTTGTCTTGCACGTGGCTGATCGGGTTTGATCCCCAGCATCCCATATGGTTCCCCAAGCACCACCAGAAGCAATTTCTGAGCTCAGAGCCAGGAGTAACCATAAGCATTGCTGAGTGTGGCCCAAACACCAAAACAAATGAACAAACAAAAAATGCTTACAAGAGGTGAGAAATCACTATCCCCCAACCTGTTCCCCCCCCCCGCCCCCGCCTGCTACAGGTGAGCTGCAGCATGGCCCTGTGAGGTTCTCCTCAGAGCCCCCAGCTTCTCCTGAAGGGGCACAGTAGCAAACCTCTGTGGCAAATTGGTAAATTGGTTCCCCAGAAGTGTGAAGCTTCTGTGCCAGGTGTGAGTTACTTCTTTCCTCACTAAACATACTCAACCCAGGGCCTGGAGCAATAGTATAGATGTAAGGGACTCGCCTCACATGCAACCTAGTTCAACCCCATCACCTCGTATGGTCCCCTGTGCACTCTCAGGAAGCACTTTCAGAAGTGGTCCCTGAGCACAGATCCAGTAATCTCTGAGCAGTGCTGAGTGTGACTCCCAAACAAAAACAAAGAAAAGAAATATTCTACCCAGCTAAACAATCATTTAGATTTAAGGGAACAATACAGAAATTCATGGATCAGCAACAGTTCAAGGCCTTGAAATTAACTTTGCAAGAAGGGGCTTCTTTAAGACAAGAAAAACTTCACAAACATGCAAAAATTCTACAGGATGATAGTGGAAAACCCCATGTTAATCATCTCTCAATGTCAATGTTCTAAAGGCAGTAATCAAGAGACATAGTGTCAAGATAGATCAGAAAACTGAGCCCAATTTTCTGTTGCCTGCAAGAGACATATTTGAACAATGGGGCTCAAAGTCAAAGTCAAAGACTGGAAAACAGAATTTCAAGTAAATAATCCCAGGGCTGGAAGTGATAGTGCAGCAGATTGGGTGTTTGCCTTGCACTCGACCTACCCAGGTTTGATCCTCAGCATCTCATATGGTCCCCTGAGCACCACCAGGAGTAACCCCTGAGCATTGCCGGGTGTGACCCAAAAAGCAAAGCAAAACAAAACAAAACAAAGCAAAAACCAAGCAAACAATTCCTATAAAAAGACTGAGGTGTGATACTAATATCAGAAAATATGACTTTGAGTTTAAAAAAGTTATAAGGGACATGGATGGTCATTTCTTAATGATCAAAGGGTATATATGTATATTTGTATATCCTTGATATAATATATATCCTTTATATATATTTCAAATATATAACGAAGAGCTCATACTCCTAAACATATATGTACTGATACTTAATATTGAACTATCAATATATTTAAAGCCACTGCTAATAGACCTGAAGGAAAATATTGACAGCACAATAGTAATGAGAGACTTCAACACTGTTTTATCACCTCTGTATACATCAACTAAACTAAAGTTCAACAAACACTGACTTTGAAGGAAGTGGGTTTAGCAGACATATCATCCCTAAAATGCTAAGTACACATTTTTCTCCTGTGTACAGGATATTCTCCAAGATAGACAATATGCTGTGTCACAAAGCATACCTCCATAACATCAAGAATGTAGAAATTGTATCAAATATCCTTTCAGACCATGATGTGTTGAAAATGGAAGTTAGTCACACACAGAAATTAGGAGAAAACTCAAACATTTGGAAATTAAACAGTTCACTACTGAGTAGCCTATTGTTTAAAGAGAAAAGCAAAAAGAAAAAATTTTAATTCCTGGAAAAAAATCAGAATCAAGATATGAGCTGCCAGAATATACGGGATGCAGCAAAAGTCATGTTAGAGTTCATCCCATTGCTCGAGTGGGCACCAGTAACGTCTCCATCATGAGACTTGTTACTGTTTTTGGCATAGCGAATATACTACGGGAAGCTTGCCAGGCTCTGCCATGCAGCCGAGATACTCTTGGCAGCTTGCTGGGCTCTCTGAGAGGGATGGAGGAATTGAACTCCAAGGCAAACGCCCTACCCGCTGTGCTATCGCTCCACTCTGTTAGAGTTCATAGATCTTAATATTAGCAAACCACAATGTCTAGAAGTGGGGGGGAGAGGGAGAGAGAGAGGGAGAGGGAGAGAAAGAGAGAGAGAGAGAAGAGAGGAAAGAGAGAGAAAAGAAGAGAAGGAGGGAGGGAGAGAGAGAAGAAAGAGAGGAAAGAGAGAGAAGAGAAGAGAAGGAGGGAGAGTGAGTGAGATAGAGAGAGAAAGAGAGAGGGGGGAGAGAGAGAGAGAGAGAGAGAGAGAAGAAAAGCAACTGCCATAGAGGCAGGCAGGGAGTGGGGGATGGGGGATAATAGGAGGGAACCTGGGGACACTGGTGAGGGGAAATGTACACTGGTGGAGGGATGGGTGTTGGAATACTGTATGACTGAGATCCAATCATGAGCAGCTTTGTAAAGGTTTATCTCACAGTGCTTCAATAAAAAAGTTTTAAAAAAAGAGTTCATAGGAATGCAATCATTCATTAGGAAGCAAGAAAGAGTCCACAGAGAGAAGCAAGGCGTTCTGGTGAGCAACGTGGCCGGAGAATGCTCGGGACCCGAAACCAGGCCAGCAACACCGGGGATCCAGACGGAGGAGGTGCAGCCACCACACCTTCTCCAGATGGAGCCCTGGCAACACTGAGCAGCAACTAACACGGCTCCGGGATGCAGGACTGGGACACATCCGAACCGTGCGGCCGCACTAGCAGCTGTGCAACCTTTTCTGAAAACTGAAAACATACAATCTTTTAATGGAAAACTAATTATCAGATGCTTCCTTAGTAGGGCTGTCTTTCTTGGGGGGAAACTCCAACAACAATAGTGAGTTTTGTGTGGAAATATGGAACGTAATCAAGGTAAAGAGAAAATTAAGTGAAATTCATCAGTTATATGGTTGGGGGTGGGGGGCGGGGGCGGGGTCGGGGGGTATACTGGGGATTTTGGTGATGGAATATGGGCACTGTTGAAGGGATGGTGTTTGAATATTGTATAACTGAGACATAAACCTGAGAACTTTGTAACTTTCCTCATGGTGATAAAATAAAAATTAAAAAAAAAAAGAAAAAAGAAAGAGTCCACATAAGATACCTGGCTGCTCAGTTTAAGCAGTTAGAAAAAGGCCAACGAAAGGAACTCAAATCAAGCAGAGGAAGGATTATAAGAAAATTAAGAGCAGAAACTAGTGAAATGAAAACTAAAAGGTAATACTAAAGATCAACAAGACAAAAACCTGGTTGTCTGAAAAAATAAACAGGATTGATAATACCTTAGCAAAACCCACAAAAAATAAAGAGAAAAAACCCTATTAAATCAAATTAGAAATGAGAGTGATGTTACCAACAAACACCATGGAAATCCAAAGGATCAGGGATTACTTTGAAAATCATTAAGTTGTGGAACTGGGGAATCTAGAAGAATCAAATAAATTTTTGGACTTCTATAACTTTACAAGTTTGAATTTAAAGGAAACAGAGCACCTGACTAATTACTATCGAAGAAATAGCACTGTAGCACTGTCCTCCTGTTGTTCATTGATTTGCTCAAGCAGGCACCAGTAAGGTTTCCATTGTGAGACTTGTTGTTACTGTTTTTGGTGTATTGAGTATGCCATAGGTAGCTTGCCAGGCTCTGCCGTGCAGGCAAGATACTCTTGGTAGCTTGCCGGGCTCTCCAAGAGGGACGGAGAAATCGAACCTGGGTGGGCCATGTGCAAGGCAAACGCCCTACCTGCTGTGCTATTGCTCCAGTCCATCGAAGAAATAGAAACAATAATAAATAGTCCTGCACAAAAGTTCAATCCCACATGGTTTTATTGGTGGGCTCTTTCAAACCTTTATTTGAATTTTTTGGTTGTTGTTTGTTTGTTTTGGGGCCACACCCAGCAATGCTCAGAGGTGGTGCTCTGAGGACTATATGGGATGCTGAGGATTGAACCCGGTTCAGCTGCATGCAAGGCAATGCACCAATGCAAATACCCAACCCACCGTCCTACCACTCTGGCCCCTATTCCGAACCTATTGAGAAGACCTACTTCCAATATTTTTCAGGCTCTTTCAGAAAGTTGAAGACAAAGGAATCCTCCCAAACAATGAGAAAAATATCACCCAATACAAAACCAGACAGAGATTTCACAAAAAGGAAAACTATAGACCTCTATCTGATGAACACAAATGCAAAAATACTCAAGAAAATAATAGTTAACCAAGTCCAACAATAAATAAAAAAGATATATACCATTGTGGGTTAGCAAGGTTGGCTTAACATATGTAAGTCAATCAAGATTACACCATATCAACACAAGAAAAAAATAAATCGTATCATATCAATAGATGCAGTGAAAGCATTTGACAAAACTCAATCCTAATTTATGATAAAAATCTCAACAAAATGGGGGTTGAAGGAATTTTCTTCAACATAGTTCAAGCCAATTACCATAGCCCACAGGAAACATGAGGGTAAAAAACAGCCTAATATTAGGAACAAGACAAGATTGCCCATTCTCATAATTACTATTTAATAGAGCATTGAAAGTCCTTGAGTAGCAATTAGACAAGAGAGAGAAATTGAGAGCATCCATATCAGAAAAAAAGTCAAATTCTATTTGCTAATGACATAATACTAACTTAGAAAACTAAAGATATTACAAATAAGTTCCTAGAAACAATAGACTTGTACAGTAAAGTGGCAGGCTAAAAAACCAATGCGCAGAAATCCATGGCTTTTCTATATGTAAATTTTAAAAAAAGAGATAAAATTTAAAAATCATTCACAATTGCACTCAGAAAATCAAGTAGCAGGGACTCGAGCAACAGTATAGTGGGTAGGGTGCTTGCCTACTCACTGTATGGTCCCCGAGCCCACCAGGAGTGATTTCTGAGTGCAGAACCAGGAGTAAGCTCTGAGCACCACTAGGTGTGACCCCAAAACAAACAAAGAAACAAAAACAAGTACATAGATATCAGCTCCACAATAGAAGTGAAAGACATACAAAGAAAATTATAAATCACTGCTAAAAGAAATGAGAGGACACAAGGAAATAGAAACACATTTCCTGTCCATGGGATGGGTGGGTTAATATCTTCAAAATGACAGTCTTTCCCAAAGCATTACATAGATGATTCAATGCAGTCCATATAAAATACCCATGACATTTAAAAAAATATATGCATAGATCAAACCTGTTGAAATATATGTGGAGTAATAAAACCACCAAATAGCCAAAGCTATCCTAGGGAAAAAGAGGAGATTTATCTTTCCCTGACTTCAACCTATATGTAAAGCTGTAGTAATAAAAACTGTGGTACTGGAATAAGGACAAACTCTCAGACCGAGGGATTAGAATTGAGAGTCCAGAGATAGGCATATGAACAGTTAATCTTTGATTAAAGGGGAAAAACCCTTGAAGTGGAACATGGAAAGCCTCTAACAAATGGTGCTGGGAAAGCTGGTCAGTCAAGTGAAAAAAAAATGAACTCAGAATTCTTTCTCTTTTTAAAAATTTTATTTATTTATTTATTAGAATTCTTTCTAACACAAAAGTCAAATCAAAATAAATTAAAGACCTCCGCAGTAGGCTGGATCAATAGTACAGCAGGTAGGGTATTTGCCTTGCATGTGGCTGACCTGAGTTCGATCCCTCACATCCAATCTAGTCCCCCAAGCACTGCCAGGAGTAATTCTTGAGTACTAATCAGGAGGAAGCCCTGAGCACCACTGGGTGTGGCTCCCAAACCAAAGAGAGATACCAATATTAGACTTGAATCTATACATTATATCAGGAAAACATTGGTAGAAAGCTTCATGATTTGTTGTGATTTGTTGTGATTCATGACATTGGATCTAGAGGCATCCTCTGGTTCTATGCCATTAACCAAGCTAACAGAAGTGAAGGTAAACAAATGAGACTATATCAAATTAAGAAGATTCTGCACCACCGAAGAAATGATGACCGGAATATAAAGACATGCCAGACTGGGAGAAAATATTTATCCACTACTCATCTGATAAGGGGTTAATATCCAAGATATATAAGGAAGCAGTAGAACTTTTTGTTTGTTGATTGGTTTTTGTGGGCCACACGTGGCAATGCTCAGGGATTAGTCCTGGCTCTGCACTCAGGAATCACTGCTAGCGATGCTCAGGGGATCATATAGGATGTTAAGAATTGAATCAAGGTTGGCTGTGTGCAGGGTAAGTGTCTTACCCACTCTACTGTCTCTCCAAACTTGGCACTGAGCATTATTAAAGCACTTTACTTTTTTTTCCCTTATAAAGTTTTTTTTTAAATAATCAACCCATCAAAAATATGAGGAGAAGAGCTGACAGAAATTTCCCCCAAAAAAGACATACAAATATCCAATAAATATATATTTTAAATGCTGTGCATCATTTATCATCAGAGAAATGCAAATCACAATAACAAAGATATCATTTCATGCCAGTGAGACTAGCACACGTCACAAAGAAATAAAACAACCAGTGATGGAATGGATGAAAGTGTGTAGAGTAAAGGGTCATTCACTGCTAGTGGGAACATCGATTTATCCAATCTCTTTGGGAAACAATATAGACACTTCTCAAAAATCTAGGAATCAAACTCCCATACGTCCCAGCAATAACCATGTTTTGGCATCTACTCTAAGGGCCCCAAAACTCTATTCAGGAAAGACATTTGCCTGTCTGTGTTCATGAAAGTATTATTCACAATAGTCAAAATCTTGAAACAATCCAAGTGTCTAAGAACAGATGACAGGACAAAGCAAGTATGGTACACAGACATACTGAAATACTACTCAGCTGAAGAAAAAACTTAAAATAAGCAATTTACCGCCACATGGTTGGATTTGGAGAGTATCATGCTGAGCGAAGTTAGTCAGGAGAGGAACAGAGGCTAGAGTACAGTGTTTAGGGCTCTTGCCTTGTGCAGGACTGACCTGGGTTCAATTCCTGGCATCCCATACGGTCCCAATGAGCACTGCCAGGAGTAATTCCTGAGTGCAGCGAAGGAGTAACTCCTAAGCATCTCCAGGTGTGACCCTCAAAACAAAAAACAAAACATAACAACCCCCCCCGAAAAGAAAAGGAGAAGGACAGATACAGAGTGGTCTCTTTCACATGTGGATTATAAAGAAATACAGTAAGGAAACAGCAAATTCCCAAAGGCATCAGAAATGGAGAACTGGGTTTTAGTAAGAATCATATCACTGTGTGTGGGGTGTGAGTACAGTAGGGTAAAGATGGGGGCAAGGATGGACATTGGGACAGTAGTAGAGGGAAACTGGTGGAGGGTGAAGTGCTGGAATGATTTATGGAAGAAACTCTACCATTAATAATATTATAAACCAAGGTAGTAAAATAAAAGCATTGTAGTGCTGTCATCCCATTGTTCATCGATTTGCTCGAGCAGGCTCCAGTAAGATCTCCATTGTGAGACTTGTTATTACTGTTTTTTGGCATATTGAATATGCCACGGGTAGCTTGCCAGGCTCTGCCTGCGGGCGGGATACTCTCGGTAGCTTGCTGGGATCTCTGAGAGGGACGGAGGAATTGAACCCAGATTGGCCGCATGCAAGGCAAACACCCTACCCGCTGTGCTATGGCTCCAGTAAAATAAAAATTAAAGAAAAATAAACGGGAGGCTGGAATGATAGTACAGTGGATAGGTCACTTCTCATGCATATGGCTAACCCAGGTTTGATACCTCATGCCCACTATGATCCCCTGAGCACAGAGCTAGGAGTAAACCCTGAGGGTGGCCTAAAGTTAAAAATATATGACTAAATTACTGATAAATTTATTTTTGTCAATCAACATTAAAAAATGCTTGCAGGAATTGAATAAGTGTATCTTAAGAATCTTAATGGAATAACTCTAAAATTTGATGAGAAATAACATTTGGGACCCTTTAATTCTACTATTTTCAAGAATCAGATACTAAAGAATTGATTATGTTGGGTCTCTAGTTGAGCAGAAACCCAAAGGGCAACAACTACCTGGCCATTCTTTGGGGGAAGAGGCTGGGGGAAGGTTAATACATTAAAAAAGAAGAAGAAAAAGGAGATTTTAAGTGGCCAGTATGATAGTATAGCATGTAAAGGTGCCTTGCACGTGGCCATCCCAGGTTCAATCCCCAGTGCTCCATGTGGTCCCCTGAGCCCCCACCAGGAGTTATTCCTGAGCATAGACATAGGAATAACACCTGAGTACCTCTGGTTGTGTCCCCCACACAGAAAATAATTTAAAGAGTCTAAAAAGAAGTTGCACTGAAAGTTTCAGTGAGTTCTCATAAATCTATTGTTAACATCTTTCATTGCCATGGTACATCTGTCACAACTAAGACATCAACTTGATGCATTGCTGTTAACTAAAGTAAAGATTTTTTATTCTGATTTCACTTGTTCTGTTCCAGAGTAACGCCTTGAATATCACGTTTCATTTAGTTGTCATTCCTCTTTAGTCTCCTCTGATCTACACTTCTCAGTCTTTCCTTATGATCGTTTTGAGAAGCATCGGTTGTGTATTTTGGGCATGCCCCTCAATTTGAGTTTGTCTTACATTTTTCTCAGTTATTACATCTTAGAAAAGGCATCGTAGAGATAAAGTACCCTTTTCATCACATTCTTTCCGATTAAATGTTATCACTTGGTGGTGGTGGAGTGGTTACCTATCTACTTCTGCAGGGGAAATTTCTCTTCCCATTTTTTTTTTCTCAGTTGCCTATATTGGTATAGATTCTTATATATTTGTTCTATTTGGGAGTATACTCTAATTATATATTCATTTCTTTTCCCTTTACTATTGCTGTTTCAATGCCCTGCAGTCACACACTCAGTTGATTGTGTTACTTGCACATTTGGTTGTGGAACTCACTGTGAGGGCAGGGGTCACACACTTTAGTTGTGTTTGCCCAAATGCTCACCAATTGTTACACTCCTTTTATTGTGGTGTGCTCACACATCCTGGTTGTAGCACTCAACAGGGGTTGTACTCCAAGACACAGTGCTTTTGCACTGTTAGTTGTGCTTACATACACCTGGCTGCAGTGCTTAGAGACCGCACACTCCTTTGAAGCGCTGATGTTCCCAAACAGGTTGTTGTCGAACTGTGTTTGGTACTTGTGGTCAGGATTGTGGATTGAACTTGCAGCCTCACACTTGTAAGGCAGTTCCCTCTCTAGCATCCAGCATCCATATTTATTAGTCCAGGTATGCACACAGTACCCATCATAAATCTATAATTACGTTATCTCTCCAACTGTGTCTACATCAAGACTCTCATGAGTTCATGCTGATCTGAGTGATCCTTTCTAACAGACGTCTGCAACACCGCATACAATAAGCATTCTGTGATGTGACATAAAAGGCAATGCTCTGGTAAATCAACTCTCAGATGCAGGAGTGAGTTTCCAGACAGGACACATCCTGTTTGTTCTTCTTCCAAATACTGCACTTTAACTGAATATGACTTCTTTTTTTATTAAAAAAATTTTTTGGTCACTCCCAGTATTGCTTAGAGGTTACTCCTGACTGCACTCAGGAATTACTCTTGGAAGTACCATATATGATGCAAGGGATTGAAACTGGGTTGGTTGCATGCAAGACAAGTGCCTACCCACTGTAATATTGCTCTGGCCTCTTTTTAAATTTATTTTGTTTAATTTTCTTTGTTTGGGGACCACACCCAGCAGTGCTCAAGGATAACTCCTTCCTCTGCACTTAGGAATCGCTTCTGACTGGGCTCAATGGGCCATATAGGTCAGCTGCAAAGCAGCTTTGCTATCTTTCCAGCCCCTGAAGATGGCTTCTATAGATAGTAATAAGTTTCTATATTACAGTGTGCTGGCACTTTACATTATTAGCTTATCCTTCATAGCCTTCAAGTTGGTATTGATATTATCCCAGTGCTACAGATGAGAAGCTGAGGTGCAGAGTCTAATATGCCAAGTATTAGTACATTTGTCCCTGGTATCTGTGGGAGACTGACTTCCTCAGAATCCAAAATCCCTGTGTGCTCAATTCTCATACACAAGATAGCACAGTTTTTGTTTGTTTGTAAGCCTGGTTAAGCAGTGCTTAGAAATTATATGCTCTCCTGGAGCTGGAGCGATAGCACAGCGGGTAGGGCATTTGCCTTGCACGAGGCCAACCCAAGTTCAATTCCCAGCATCCCATATGGTCCACTGAGCACCGCCAGGAGTAATTTCTGAGTGCAGAGCCAGGAGTAACCCCTGTGCATCGCCAGGTGTGACCCAAAAACCAAAAAAAAAAAAAAAAAAGAAATTATATGCTCTATGCTTCTTTGGGATCACTCCTGGTAGTGCTTGGGGAACAATAAGTGGTGCCAGGGATCCAACCTACAAGGGGCCTCTGGCCTCGGCCACCTGAAAGACAGGTTCCTTAACCCCTGCACTATCTCTCAGGCCCTAAAATAGCACAGTGAATGCATATAACTTACCCATACCTTTCTGTACACATTATCTCTGGATTACTTATAAGTCATCCAATGTACATAGTTGTTATGCTGAATAATTTGTAGAATAACAAAGTCTTGCTTGATTCACTTTTCTCGGGGTGGGGGGTTTGAGGCCACACCCAGCTGTGCTCAGAGCTTACTCCTGGTTCTGTGCTCAGGGATCACACCTGGAAGTGCTCAGGAGATTATATGGGATGCCAGGGATTGTACCTGGATCAGTCATGTGCAACATTAGCGCCTTACACTCTGTGCTATTTCTCTGGCCCTTGTTATCTGTTTTTTTGTGGCTCTGTTCAGCACAGAGCAACCATTTTAATCACAGTACACAGTTTCTGTTCATGGTTCCTTGAATCCCAAAATGAATATGGAGGGTTGGCCTGTAGATGGCCAAGAAGCCACCATAGTAGAAGGCACCACCCTCCTTAGAAATCTTCTATTTGTTTTTTTTCCTACTCTAAAAGTTTTGTTGGGTGAGCCCCAACCAATATACACCCAGAATTGAGCCTGGGTTGCCTGCATGCAAGGTCAATACCCTATCCACTGTACTATCTTTCTGGCCCCAAAAGGTAAGTTTGTTTGTTTGTTTGTTTGTTTAATAATGCATGATTTTTTTTTTGGCTTTTGGGCACACCCAGTGGTGTGTGAGAGTGGATTCCAGCTCTGTGCTCAGGTGTGTCTCTTGGTGGGGGAATACATGTTGCTGGGGATCAAACTTGGACCTCCTGCATGCTCTTCCTCTAGTGAAGGCTTCTCTCAAACCTGTTCTGTTTTTGTTTTGTTTTATTTGATTTTTATAAAAAGGACCTTAAATATTTTTCATCTCCCTTTATCTGCAATCAACTCAGAATACCAGCTGCACAGGCCCTTATGGCCAACCCTAATTTTTTTGGTCATGTTATCTTTTTAAAAAATGTTAATTCTAGGGGCTGGAAAGATACCACACCATGGCTTGTTAGACACTTGCCTTGCACGAGGCTGACCCAGGTTCAGTCTCCAGCATCCCATATGATCCTCCAACCACAAACAGGAGTAATTTCTGAGTACAGAGCCAGAAGTAACCCCTGAGCACTGCCACATGTGCCTCAAAACAAACAAAAAAGAGTTCATTCTAGTCTGGGTTTTGGGATATGATACAATGAACTAATATGAACTCACCTCTTGCTGCAAATAGTAGCTTAGTTAGTTTGTTTGTTTGTTTTGCTTTTTGGGTCACACCCAGCAATGCACAGGGGTTACTCCTGGCTGTGCTCTCAGGAATTATCCCTGGCAGTGCTCAGTGGACCATATGGGATGCTGGGAATCGAACCGGATTGGCCACGTGCAAGGCAAATGCCCTACCCGCTGTGCTATCTCTCCAGCCCCAGATTTTTTTTTTTAAAGGTTTAAAAAACTCAAGTGCCCACAAGAAAGGGAAATTCTTTTCTGAGTGGAATCCATGCAGGTTGGTGCTGGGACAGAAAGAGAGTGGACCTCAATATCAATCCAACAGGGTTTTGTTTTTTGGGTTTTTTTTTTTTTTTTTTTTTTTTGCTTTTTGGGTCACACTCAGTGATGCTCAGGTGTTACTCCTGGCTGTGCACTCAGGAATTAATCCTGGCGGTGCTTGGAGGACCATATGGGATGCCAGGGATTGAACCTAGGTCTGTAATGTGCAAGGCAAACTCCCTCCCTGCTGTACTGTTGCTCCCACCCCAATCCAACAGTTTTTTGGCCTCGGGAAGTGATCCTGCAGACAGGGATTCCAGGCACAATCATTGTGGGAGTTGTGCAGGTATAGGACCTGGAATGACTGCACCTCTCTGTTAGGGGACCAAAAACAATGCCAACGGCAGCACAGAAGTGCACCTTGAGAAATGGAAACCTTGAAGATAGCCCAACCAAGGAAATTCTTCCTGCTCATTGTGGAAATATAGAATCAACAACAACAACAAACCCCAAGTAGGAGAAAGAGGCAAACTCACAACTGCTCTGTGCGATGGTTTCCACATGCCCAAAACTCATAGGACACGTTTGCATGTGCACTCACATACATATACCTAAGAAGGACTAGCTCACATGGGATACTGATACACCATCAGAGAACACCGGTCGATACAGCATCAGAAGAATCAGTGCTCCTGAGAACTTGAATTATTTAAGCAATGATACTACAGAAAAATGGCTGGAGTGATAGTTTAGTGGATAGGGAGTTGCCTTGCACACAGCTGATCTAGGTTCAATCCTCAGCTTCCTCTATGGTCCCCTAAACACCCACTAGAAGTAAATTCTGAATGCAGAGCCAGTAGTGATTCCTAAGAATTACCAGGGTGTGGCCCCCCAAAAAAATGAAGAAAAGAAAAGGAAAAGAATAGTGAGGGGATTGAAGCAATAGCACAGCTGGTAGGGTATTTGCCTTGCACGTGGTCAACCCTGTTTTGATTCCTAGCATCCCATATGGACCCCTGAACACCGCCAGTAGTAATTCCTGAGTGCAGAGCCAGGAGTAACCCCTGAGCATCGCTGGGTGTGACCCAAAAAAGCCAAAAAAGAAAAAGAATAGTGAGGAAATACTTGAATTTCTGGCTAAGAACACTCCTGTGGGGCCCCATCACAAAAAAAGAACACTCCAAATACTGTATAGGATGAGTAAACCTACCTGATGTATCCTGAACACTTTGTTTTACTAATTGAGGATTTCATAAATTGAGTACTGACTATACAACATGAGTGTTTTGGAAAAACTAGAGAATGCCTCTGGACAGTCCTGGGAAAAGAATTCACCAACTTCCAGATGTCTGCATTCTGAAACTGCTTTACTCGTAAGGACCCCCCACAGCACCACATACCCAGGGTTTGGCAGTCACTCATGTAATTTGTGTAAGATACCAGATTGTAAGGTACTGGTTTGGCTAGGGATGTACCTTAGTGGTATAATACGCAACTTGCTTGCATTAGACCCTACCTTTGGTTATTAGCACCACTGAAAATAAATGATAATATATTTTTAATTATTGGGTAGATTTTTAACTTTCTAATTAATGGGTATCCATGGGAGTGATAATTGGAGGATCTGAAGATGCGGACTCAGAACAACACAGTCAAGTTGACAAGCAGGTCTGTGCTGCTTGGACCAGTTCACTGGGTTAGAAAGACAGTCATGGAAACCGAGAATCAGAAAGTTGAGGATTTGTGTCTGGAGAAATCTGTCAGGAACACTTTTCTCAAGTGGAAAAGGCATGTGCAAGAAGAGACGATTCCGTAATACACAGCTTCTGCAGCATATAAGGAAGTGACCTGGTTAAGTTTGCCCATGAGACACTATGATGTACCACTTGTTCTTGAAGTCATTATTTTTTTTTTAAAGTTTTATTTAAACAGCATGGTTTGCAAAGTTGTTCATAATACAATTGTTTTGGGCATTCAATGTTCCAATACCAATCTCATCACCGGTGTGATCTTCCCTCCACCATTGTCCCAAATTTCTCACCTCCACATCCAAGTCTGCCCCCTTGGCAGGGACAAAATAATTTATTTTATATTGCTTGTTATAACAAAATGGTAAGTGAAATTATAAAAAAATAGTTCAGTAAAAAATTTTGTAAAAATTGTTATATCTCTTCTGGCAATATAGACATGGGGAAGGGTGGGGGAGGGTGGTCCACGTACTCATTCTTTAAGATATAATTGCAAAGTCCTCTCTTGGACCTCTCTGACTGATCTGACCCCTGTTATAACCCCAGTTTTACCCCTTTGTCTTGTGCCTTTGGTTCATGGCCATGTTTATGTCTAGTAACCCTAATAGAGATTCATGAGCAAAACCTGAGAGTTAGCTCAATGGGCTGGAATGCATAGTTTGTACGTGGGAGGTCTGGTTTTGGTCCTTGGCACTCCCTGGCCCCCGGAGCACTATCAAGACTGGCCCCTGAGTATAGAATCTGAATCAACTTTTGAAAACTGTTGGGTGTGGACCAAAAATAGAATGAAAAAGCTAAAACAAAACAAAATCCTTGGGCAGTGACTTACAATGCCTTTGGTCTTTGGGGAGTAATGCTGAGAGCAAAAGACAAGCAAAACTACCATACTCCTTCCAAACATGCCCTTTCATGCATGCAGGGATTAAGACAATTGAACTAATAAAAGTTAAAATATTTGTTTTCATTCCGCAGGGCTAGAGAGGTAGAACAGTGGATGAGATGCCTGCCTTGCATATAGCAACAGGGGTTCCATACCTAGTACCCCATTTTGACCCCTGAGCCCTGCCTGGAACGATCTCTGAACACTCTCCAGTATGTCACTGTCACTGTCACTGTCATCCCGTTGCTCATCGATTTGCTCGAGCAGGCACCAGTAATGTCTCCATTGTGAGACTTGTTGTTACTGTTTTTGGCATATAGAATATGCCACAGGTAGCTTTTCAGGCTCTGCCGTGCGGGTGAGATACTCTCGGTAGCTTGCTGGGTTCTCCGAGAGGGACTGAGGAATCGAATCTGGGTCAACCATGTGCACGCAAATGCCTTACAGCTGTGCTATCACTCCAGTATGATTCCCTCAAAAAAAACAAAAAACAAAAAAACAAAAAAGAAAATCTAATTTTTAGGGATGGAACCATTGTACAACAGACAGAGGGCACTTGAATTGCAGGTTTAATCCCCAGCACTACGTATGGTCTCCTGAGCCCTGTCAGGAATGATCCCTGAGTGCAGGGCCAGGAGTAAGCCTGAGCACTGCTGGATATTAACCCACTGTTCCCCCTCCACCCCCCCAAAAAAAACCAAAGCAAAACCTTTCTTTTTGTTTGCTTTTGTGATATAGATATCAAACTCAGGGCTCACATATGGAAGGCATGTAGTCTACAACTGAGCTAATCTTGGGCTCAGTGTGTGTGTATGTGTGTGTGTGTGTGTGTGTGTGTGTATGTGTGTGTGTGTGTGTGTGTATGTGTGTGTGTGTATATATGTTTGGGCCACATTGACTGTGTGAAGGGCTTACACCTAGCTTTGTGCTCGGGATCCCAGGGTCCAGAGTTAGAACCAGGGTCAGCTGGAGCCAGATTATAGTGGGTAAGGCACTTGCCTTACATGTGGCTGGTATAGGTTCAACAATCCCTGGCACTCCAAGTGGTCCTCTGAGACCCACTAGGAGTGATTCCTGAGACCAGAGTCAGGAGTAATTCCTGCGCATTCCTGGATATGGCCCCCCATCCCCACCTACCAAAAAAAAAAGTTTCTGGGGATGGAGCGATAACACAGCGGGTAGGGCATTTGCCTTGCACACGGCCAACCCGGGTTCGATTCCCAGCATCCCATATGGTCCCCTGAGCACTGCCAGGAGTAATTCCTGAGTGCAGAGCCAGGAGTAATCCTTGTGCATTGCCAGGTGTAACCCAAAAAGCAAAAAAAAAAAAAAAAAAAAAAAAAGGACAACAGAAAAAAGTTTCTGAGAAATTCTGAAGGTTTAACAGGAAAGCCAACAATCTTTTTTTTTTTTTTTTTTTTTGCTTTTTGGGTCACACCTGGCGATGCACAGGGGTTTCTCCTGGCTCTTCACTTAGGAGTTACTACTGGCAGTGCTCAGGGGACCATATGGGATGCTGGGATTCGAACCCCGGTCAGCTGCGTGCAAGGCAAATGCCCTACACGCTGTGCTATCGCTCCAGCCCCGAAAGCCAACAATCTTTAACATACAATATAATTGTTATCCTTTATCTTCCCTTTTCTATTATTGTGGTGATGACCAGGGTCACACATGCTTGGCTCCAGTGCACTGGAGAGGACATACCATTGTGAAGGTGCTGGGATCCCAAATGATGGTGACTAGGCTGCATTGCACTTGGCATGTGGGATGAATTGAGGACCTAATTTGTGGCCTTCTGCACTCTGCCACTGAGCCCCCATCCCCTGCTTCCTAGCTGCATTAACTTTTAACAGAGGATTTAAACATTTATTTCATATTTTCTGTGGATTGTACGTGGCACACACTAATGTTATCCTCTTTAATTTTTAATTTATTTATTATTATTATTATTATTATTGCTTTTTGGGTCATACCTGGCGATGCACAGTGGTTTTTCCTGGCTCTGCACTCAGGAATCACTCCTGGCGGTGCTCAGGGGACCATATGGGATGCTGGGAATCAAACCCGGGTCGACCGCGTGCAAGGCAAACGCCCTACCTGCTGTGCTATCGCTCCAGCCCCCAATAATGTTACCCTCTTTAAATGGTGAGAAAGCAGTCTTAGAAATGAAGTCACTATTTAGATAGACTCCATGACTTATGACCATAAACCAAATTTTTGAATTGGGAAAGGCATTTGTTTGAAGTCTCAACCAAGCACGCTCCGGTGCTGAGCTGAGAGGGAGGGTGAGAAGTTTACGTAACATCCATTGATAAGCTCTATGAGTCCTTTTCATCTGTAGCAGCTCCTCTTCTCAATTGTTTCCGATTCCCTCTGAACTACAGAGCCGGGTTCTGCTCTAGAAAGCTCCGACACAATCCCAGTCTGTTAATGCTTTGGAGGGCACAGAACTATGGCTTTAAGGCAGCTCTCAGTTTCATATTTCTGTCAGGAATCAGCTTAGAGAACTTCAGGAACCAACATTCCTGCTCTAAAATTGGAAGACAAAAAGGTATTTTTCCCATCAAGGTTACATGTTCTGGTCTGAGGTATGTATTAAATGTTCTTTGGCAGAGGGTAAAATAATTCATGGTCAATTTTTACTTTTAGCAGGTTGGTTGTGGTTAGAAGGGTTTATAATGTATACAGTCACCGATTAAATACCCTGGCACAAGATTAATGAATAAATAATATATTGAGACAGTAAAAGGCTTGGTTTGAAAACAGAAAAGTCAGGATTTAAAATAGGTTTAGTTAACTTAAGAAAAAGAAAAGAAAAAATCAAAAAAAAGGAAAAAAAATAAAATAGGTTTAGTTAACTCATTAAAGGTAATGTTAAATTGCTCCAAGGTCTCATAGGATTGTTTGGATTTGGGAAAGTACAGTGTTCCCTAGGCTGGAGTGATAGCACAGCGGGTATTTTGCCTTGCACACGGTTGACCCAGGTTAGATTCCTCCATCCCTCTTGGAGGCTAGGCAAGCTACCGAGAGTATCCCGCCCACACGGCAGAGCCTGGCAAGCTACCAGTGGCGAATTCCATATGCCATAAACAGTAACAACAAATCTCACAATAGGCAGAGCCTGGCAAGCTTGTGGTGGCAAATCCGATATGCCAAAAACAGTAACAACATGTCTCACAAAGGAGATGCTACTGATGCCCACTCAAGCAAATCGATAAACAATGGGACAACAGTGCTACAGTAAGTACTATAGTGTTCCCTGTATGTGTGATTCTCAAATGTAGCTCATCTTCTGAGCTACATTTGAGAAAACTTATGCAGAAAACTTCTCAAATGCAAAGTCCTAGATCTGCCCTCACCATTACTGAATTAAAAATGAGAGAATAGGGTCCAGGAAACTTAAGTTTGGCAACTATTGGAGCTTAAAGAGAGATTTCAGGGATCATAGAGATGGTACAGTGGGTAAAGATACTTGTTTTGCATGCAGCTGACCTGGGTTTGATGTGTTTCCCTAAGCACCACGAGGAATGATCCTTGAGCACAAAGCCAGAAGTAAGGTGTGGCCTAAAAACAGAAAGAAAAAAGAAGGGGGGGAGGAAGAAAGAGGGAAAGAAAGAGGAAGGAAGGAAGGAAGGAAGGAAGGAAGGAAGGAAGGAAGGAAGGAAGGAAGGAAGGAAGGAAGGAAGGAAGGAAGGAAGGGAGGGAAGGAGGGAGGGAGGGAGGGAGGGAGGGAGGGAGGGAGGGAGGGAGGGAGGGAGGGAGGGAGGGAGGGAGGTAGTTTTCTGACATAGGGCCTAACAGATCTGCCTTTGAGCAGTTTCTATACTCTTCTGAGACTCAGAACACCTAAGAAGAGTACATTTGGGTGAACCAGTGACATGCCGGGATCTCAAAATATTCTTCACATCATTATGTATTTTTTACAGTCTTAGGGCTACTGTAAAAATACACCATAGATTGCTTGGTTCAAGCAACAAACATTTATGTCCCATGGTTGCTGAAGTTGGAAAGTCCAACAGCAAGGGACTGGCAGGTTCTGTCTCTAGTGAGACGCTACTTCTGGATTTGTAGGAGTGTTCTTCTGCTTTGACTTCATATAACAGAAGAGAAAGGAGCTCTCTGAGTTGTCTTTTATGAGGGCACTAATCCCTCTTAAGACAGCTCTCTCCTGTGACCTACCAAAGGCTCTGCTCCTAATATACATTAGGACTTACACACAACGCACATTGTTAGATTTGGACTTAGAATCTCAGCTCCTGAATTTTGTAGGGATACAAAAATTAAGTCTGGGGCTGGAGCGATAGCACAGCGGGGAGGGCGTTTGCCTTGCACGCGGCCAACCCGGGTTCGATTCCCAGCATCCCATATGGTCCCCTGAGCATCGCCAGGAGTGATTCCTGAGTGCACGAGCCAGGAGTAACCCCTGTGCATCGCCGGGTGTGACCCAAAAAGCAAAAAAAAAAAAAAAACAAAAAAAAAAAAACAAAAATTAAGTCTATGGGGTTACTACCATGGCCTGCTCTCTCTTTCTTAGAGTTTTTTTTTTTATAAAAAATAACTTTTTATCATCAAGTTATTTTTGTAACTTGATGATACCTAACTAAACCATAAATAGATGATCATAGAGCAGGTGAAAAAATGAGTCACAGAGAGGGTTATATCTTGGTTAATTCTGACAACCTCTGTTGAATCTGATTACATGTGTGACTGTTCAATCAAAGACCAATCACAGTTGGATAAAACCAGTTGAGCAAGTTGACTTAAGCCTCAGAGTTTCTGATTTATTAAGATTCATTCATCGCTTGTCTTGGGTCTTCCTAGAGTTTAAGAATCACACTTCATGCTCATAGGCCTTCAATACTGCTAAGGTTTACTTAATTTTACCATAATAGGAGGAGGTTAGCCTGTGGGAGCTGTCAAACAGCATCTGGTTGACCTGCTATCTTTTTCAGGGTAAGGAAATTGAGGGGACTCAGAGAAATTTGTAGTCACAATATAAACATCTCTGGGCATCATAGATTGTCAATTTTATTTTATTCTTTGAGGGTGCTGCATTAGTTTTATTGGGTATTTACTTTATGCCAGGTTCCTTTTTTAAAAAAATTTATTTATATTTTTTGCTTTTTTTGGGTCATACCCGGCAATGCACAGGAGTTCCTCCTGGCTCTGCACTCAGGAATTCCTCCTGGCGGTGCTCCAGAGGACTTTAGTAAGAAATCACTTTTATTTCATTATATCAATAATATTTGATGATACTTTTGTTGTTAGGCTTAGGCTTAGGGAACCATGACCATATGGGATGCTGGGAATCGAACCTGGGTCAGTCGCGTGCAAGGCAAATGCCCTACCTGCTGTGCTATTGCTCCAGCCCCGGTTCTTTTATCCTACTGATCTCCCTGTGAAGAAACCCTGTGAGAAAGATACTCTTATCATCCTTGCTTTACAGATGTTGACACACTTAGTACAAGAGAAGTTGAAATATTAGGCAAATAACTCTTGGAGAGAATTGAGAACCATGAAGAGAAGAGGCATTCCTGATAGAATGTGCAAAAGCTCCAAGGCGTCTGAGGAAGAGAGAGACCAAAGAAAGCCAATTTGCAGAAAAACACAAAGGCTGCTACATCATGCAAGTTCTCATGGGTCATGGTGATTTTTGTCTAAGGGCAACGAGGAGCAATTGATATTCTGTTTATTTCATAACCTTTCTTATTTCATAATTTAAAGAGCAAACAACAGACAGAGGAGGTAAATTTAGGGTAGAACATATACCTAGCATGTGCAAAGCCTATTTGATCTATATTACCATATGGATCTCTAGTGCTACTAAGTTGCCTCTTGTGACAATGGGGCCACATTGCTTAGGACATAAGCACTGTCGGGTCTGTGTCTGATGGGAATCACCAAGGTCATCCCCATTGGTACTCAGGGATACCCTCAGAGCTAAAATACCCTATGGTCTTGGGGACTGCCATTTGAACTGTGGTCTCATGAATATAAGGCATAAATTACACTTCTTTTTTTAACTACTTAGTCCTTGCCTACCTCTTTAGCAGGATCAACTGAAGTTTTGGGGCCTGATGCAATGGGGAAATTTGAGGTCTTTTACTAATAAGTTAAAGGGTCTTCAGCCAAGTGCAAAGCCCTTACAGTACATGTGATGGATCTACATGTTACATTCCTATGAAGTTATTTCTGCCTTTGGGTAACTGAGCTTGATTTTGTAGGACATTTAAGAAGTGGGATAAAGGACATATTTTGGACCGATGATGGAGCTATTAGTCATTGGTCAAGAGATGCTCTGGTAAGTTCCAGTTTCCTGACACTCCCAGTATCTCTTGCCTAGAATGAATGATTTTTTTTATTTTAATTTTTTTATTCTTTTATAGAATCACCATGTGGAAAGTTACAAAGCTTTCAGGTTTAAGTCTCAGTTATACAATGCTTGAACACCCATCCCTTCACCAGTGCACATATTCCACCACCAAGAATCACAGTATACCTCCCCCCCTCCCCTAGAATGAATGTTTTTTTCCCCTGTCATTTTTATCAAAGTGTGCCACTGCCCTGATGAATGTGGCCAGTCCTGGGGAATATGGGTCAGCCACCCACAGCACTGCAAGAGGGGCTGAGGATAAGGAGTCAAGTAGATAAAAACGGGTTCCCTAGGTTTCTGACTTTTGTACTGGAAGATCAGAAGGTCCTCTCTGGAGTTGGGAACCACTGGAGAAAGAGCAGGTGCGGGCCGGTAGGGAAGCACTGAAGTTTAGTTTGAATGTGCTGAACTCAGTTAACATATGTGGGGCTGTCAGAAGGCAGTGGGAGTTTGGGCTTTTACGCTCTGAAGACATGTCTTGCTGTGGATGTGGGTGAAAGTACTCAGAAAGAACTGCAGAGGACTCTGAGATTCTTGATGTCTGCTGCCTATAGGTTGGGCCAACACTGAGGGGTCTTGATTCTTATAGCCTCATAGAGATTCAGGAGTCAATGGACACAAAACCCACAGGTCTGTGCCATTTCTCCTGAGGGACACTGGTGCCACCACTCTCCCCAGGCTCTTGGGAATAGTCTGTTCCAGCTTTGGTGGAAGCAAAGAGCAGAGATTAAAAACTATTGTGTCAGGCTGACTTCTCACCACTTCCCTATGTGCACTCCCTAGAGGGACAGAGGCCGTTAGAGAGGGAGAGGGAAGTCCTAAAATTGCTTGAACAAACACGGAAATCGTTTCTTATCCTTATCTCCACTTTCCGGTTCATGATTTTTCTCAACCAATAAAACCCCGGGTTAATCAGTGAATATCAAAACAATGACTATTTCCCAACTAGAGACAGTAATGACTGGCATTTTATAGAATCTGATTGCCAGGGGGGCAGTTAAAAATATCCAAAACATAGTAAGTGGGCATCCAGGTTGACATGAGTATTTTTGCATGTTTCAATGTCTATTTAAGGAAAGGTGCCCAGGCTCCATTAGCGTCTATAGAGTCTCCTGGAAGCCACTTGATTCCTCATCATTAAAGTCAATCTCAGTTTCCAAACAGAGGAAGATAAATGAACAGGCTCTGCCAGGCCCAGCTGGCCCTGGGCTCCTGGGCCCAGTAATTGCTTCCTTATTGTTTCTTCCCATTCAAATGATGGTCAGAACAACCACATGGCATTTGCAAGTTCTGTCTTTGAAGAGGAATCTTCCCAGGGGGCTTTGGGGCCTGTGGAGGGACCCTGCGCTCAGCATGGGGGATCTGGGCATCAGCTCAGGCTATCGTCAATCACCTGTCTTCATTGCCTTCCTGAGAAGAATCTTTCTACTTATCTTGTGTTTATTTATTTTATCTTTATTTTTTTGCTTTTTGGGTCACACCCGGGGATGTCCAGGGGTTACTCCTGGCTCTGCACTCAGGAGTTACTCCTGGCAGTGCTGGGGGGGGGGGGGCGACCATATGGGATGCTGGGAATTGAAGCCGGGTGTGTTTATTTTTAAAATTTACACATAAAGCCATCCCCGAGGTTTTGTATGGCAGTTAGAAAAAAATCTCAAGATGATTTGGAGGGATTCGACAGTGATCTAAAATTTTAGAATGGAAAGTAGGGGGAAATGCTGATGGAATTACTGTTTGTCATTGTGGAAAACTAAACATCTGGTCTCTTGATTTTTCTTTTTTTTAAAAAAAACCTTTTGAACCAGCTGTCTTGTCATGGGAAAATCACAGTTTGAAAAAAATTCTTATTGACTATCATTTCATGACTGTTCCACTCCAGGGTGATGTTCAGACATTGAGCAGCAGGTTTGGCATGATCACCAGTCAAACCAGCCGGGATATGGCTGGTGTCGGTTTGTGCCAGCCCATAAAGAACTGCGTGTTAGGTGAGCTGGCGATCCCCGGGAGTCCACACAAGGCTCTGGCTGCTGCCCGGCTGCCCACTTCTGGGAAGCCTCCTGACTCCTTTCCCACTATCTGCGCAGAACACCCACACCGAGCACTTGGAATCCAAAGACAAATAATCTGCGATATCAAAAATGACACCCTAAATTCGTTCCAATACAAGGATGTTTCATAGTAGTGCTGGTGCTGATTGTCTCGTGAAGTTTTATGCTTGAGATGTTTTTCAGCCAAATAAAGAGACCTAATAACCATCAAACTCTTGTCCAGTGCAATTACCATAAATCATAATAAATGTGTTAGAATATTGCTAGAAACATCGACTCACAGTCATGGTCACAGGATTATGGGGCCCCAGAGATTGCTTCACGGAGGGAATGTGATATCATATCGTACTCATGCAACTAGCCTAAATCCTTGGCCAGAAAGTGAAGAAAGTCTTTCCCAAATGTTTTCTGGTTGTTACAGGTGTCATCAAAGCCTTCAGATGTGGGAAAGAAATTGAGAACAGTGCTATTGCAGGAGAAAAAAAAAATCTAGGCAGAATGTTAAAGAAATATTCACAAAGCATAGAGCTCACTTTTCTCACTTTGTCTGACTATGTGTCCATACATCTTTCCAGACACTTCTTATGTATTAGCCACAGTATGTGGGAGTCTTCTTCTTGTTTCCTTTTTACTAATGAGGAAGTAGCTGACATGTGACATGTGCCTGTGCTTTATGAGTTTCATCTTCTTTAAAGATAAAAAAAGGGGTCCTTTCCAGTGGTGCTCAGGGGCCCTGGAGTCCCTGGGTCCTTATTATTTGGTGCTAGACCGGTGTCTCTTGGTATCTGCTGGGTGGTGGGAGACACCAGGGGATGGAATATTCAGGGCTTCACACAGGCTTGCTTTGGTCTGTGCCTCTCTGAGCTGTCCCTAACCTGACTTGTCCTGTTTAAGTCCACCCATTTCACACAAATTATTGATATTTTCCCAGTGCACTGGGGAGAAATACAGGAATCCCACTCCTCTTCTGCCGTTAAATGTGTAGTTTTGCCAGCGTCTAGAGGGAGAGCCTCTTGTAGTTAAAGGGGTGCTAGGAAAACCGGGGGAGGATAATTTTGAATAGCCTTGAGGAGAGGTTAGGGTCTCTGTTTTCAACTTTTTACTTGAATTTACTTCACTTACCTTACCTTACCTTGTGCAATTTGTTCTTTCAGACTCAGTCTCTCTGATCTATCCCATCTTTTCTGGGGAGCTGCTTGCCCCTATCTTAACTTTGCCCAAATCTCAACTCAGTAGGGTTACCTGATAAAACAAATACAATACAGGATGTCAGTTAAATTAATATTTTAAATAAAGGACTAAAACTATTTTTAGTTTAAGAATGTACCATGTAATATCAAGATCATGCTTACAATGTTTTTTTTAAATTAAAAATTGTTGAATAACATCCTTGCTTCTGTTATAAGCTTTAATGCATTTCTTATTGTGTCTATACAAAATGATTAATATTATGAATGCTTATATGTTTGCTGGACAGGAGAGGAGAAACACACTCATGGGACTCCGTGCTTGGGTGGATCCTCCTGTTGAAAGAGAATCAGTCCTAGGAGAAGCATCCCCTGAGGGAAAGGAACCTTGCCCCTACTGATTGTGACGACACCTATGTGTAAGCCCCAAACCCCTCATGCTGGGGGTATTTAACTAGGCTGTAAGAGTGGGTGTGGGGGCTGGATTGGGGGGGGGTCGAGATCTGGAGAGAGATCCAGAGCTGGGAGAGAAGCAGAGAGAGACAATGAAATAAACTGATTGAGCAACCAGTTTAGCCTTCTTCCTCCCGTCACCTGCCCTTGACCAACAGCCACACACAACAGTTCCAGAGCACCGAACGCGGGCGGTGGGACAGAGCCTCGGTGAGACAGAGCCGTCCGGAGAGTCCGAAAGTGCACATGCCCATCTGCGTGCCTTAGTTTTTTACAGCTTCTTCCGCAGGCAGCTTAGATTTATTGAGTTGCACCCATCACTGTGCTCCTGAAGCACACCTAATTCCATTAGGCACTCCTAAGAAGTGCCTAAACACAGATAAACACTGTGTTTATCTTTAGCCTCTCCTTTGTGCTCTTCTTCCCCTATCTGTTAATCACTTCCCTCCCAAAATCAGACCCTGTAACTTGCAAAGTCGAATTCTTCTGAGGGCTCTGCATTTTGTCCATGTAAGTGAAATATTGTTCTTTTCTCTTTCCTTTATGTCCTTTGCATAGTTTATTTTAGTGCAACGTCCCTTTTATGTAGACACATAAAGACATTTAATGCCATGCTTTTATAATATGGAGGTAACTGACTCTGAATAATATTTATTTCTAGCATCTGTCATATTTACTTGACTTAGGCCTCAGTTCCCCCTCGATTTGATGTCGGTGGGCCCCACAGGTGACTTACATGAAGTGGGGAGGAGAAAGACGGTCACTTTCTTTGCAACCGCCTCTACTAACCGGGACCCAGAGTTACTGGGTTCTTGTCTCGCTCGAGAAAAAGAATTTCAGGAGTAGACAAGCAGTGAAGTAAATAGATTTTATTCAGAGGTTTCTGAGGGAAGGAGAAAGGGATAAGTGGAAGAGAGAATAGTGAAAATAACGCTCTCAAGAGAGAATGCGGGCTTCTCCAAGGGTGGAGGAAGCCCCTACACATGACCAAGCTTTAGACACAGAAGTATGAAAGCGTGAAAGTACACATCTAAAGAGGTGAGATGAGGGCGACACATGTGCTCGCCACGCGGCGCGGGCGCAAGCAGCAAGTGGGCTCAGGCAGCATATGCGCGCCCTTCCTTTGTTCAAGGTGTCTTTTATAGGGTTTCTTCAACCTGCCCCCACCCACATGGGGTTTCTTTCCAGGTAAAAGTTCGTTGCTAAGGTTACCAGGGAGGTTGGGAGTGGTGAGGGCCTTCTTTGGAAAACCTCCTGGGGAGGGGTCCATTATCCTCAGGGTCTGGCTGATGGTTTCCTCTGGGTCTTTTGTTTTCTTGAATCTGCAAGTCTTAAGAGTCTCCTTCCCAGAGACTCTGTTAAATCTCAATTTTCATTGCCAAGGGCCTTTCCCTATCTACCTGCCTACATCATATTGACCTTAGTTCCTAAGTCCCCAAAAGGTGGGCCCCACTGAGGGAGTTGGATGGACTCAGGGCAAGCCATAAGCTACCCTGGCATCGAAAAGAGACAGGCTAAATGCCATAAGAAGTATAATAAGTTAAGAGCACAGTCATGGAACAAATTCTGTCATGACCAAAAAGAAGTAACTGAATAACCTGGCCTGAAGACTGTAGTCTGGGATATATAGCGAGATGCCCCAGGAAGAGACACCTTTTAAGCTTAATATATTTCTTACTGGGGCTGGAGCAATAGCACAGTGGGTAGGGCGTTTGCCTTGCACTCGGCCAACCTGGGTTCGATTCCCAGCATCCCACATGGTCCCCTGAGCACCGCCAGGAGTGATTCCTAAGTGCAGAGCCAGGAGTAAATCCTGTGCATCGCCAGGTGTGACCCCCCCAAAAAAAGCAAAAAAAAATATGTATATATATCTCTTACTGTGTTCATACAAAATAACTAGAAACACTAGTAAGAAGTAAATTTAATATGACTGTTTAAATGGATTGCTAACTAAGGGAAGGAGAAAGCAATACGCCTTGGGTGGAATCCCATTCTTGAACAGATAGATGTTCTAGTAATCTAGAGTGCTGAACCCCCTGATGAAATTTTGTCCTTGAGTTAATCTACTAGAAGAACTGCCCCCCTCAGGAAGGGCGTTCCATTTGTTTATTGTTATGATAATGTTCAACCAGTCCTGTGTGTACCTCCACCCTTCACAGATTCCTATATAACTAAAGCTGTGAGACTTGAATAAATAGTCATTGAATACCAACCAACCTGAGGTGCTGTTCCTTCATTCCTTCATTTGTCCTTCACTGTTAGCTGGCCACCTACCGCACCCACCCTTGAATTCGCAAAAAATTATGTGATTTATCTGAATTCAAATTGAACTGTCCCTTCCATGTGCCACTGACAACCTCATACCAAGCTTCTGGGTGCCCCCCCCCCAACACTTTGGTCCACCCTCAGGCCCTCCTGGTGATGCCTTTCCTGTATCTGTGAAATTCTGTACTGCACCCACCAGGAAGAGAAATTGTTCGAGACTAGATCACCCTCGGTTCAGAAGGAGAGAGGGAACATGAGCATTAGTGATGTTGTCCCAGATTGACAGTTCAGAGGTACCCTCTTGCCTTTTCCCCTAATGCTGGCTATTTGGATCAGACATCACCATTCCAGGAGAACGTGGCTTTGGAGGAGGACCTAGGAAGAGGCATTGCTCCCCTTGGTACAGAAGGGCAGAGGTACTCAGCTGTGCTGCCCCGAGGGTTCTGGAGGTGTTTGAGGAGAAATAAACACAACCGGATCCACCGCGGGCCACTAGGGGGCGGACGGGCTTGAGAAATGGTTTTTCTCCACCACGGACAGGAAAAGAGACGATTTCATTCCAGGCAGAGGTTCCTTTTCCTTTGCTCCAAAACCAAGGCAAAGAGGGAGAAAAACCCTCGGCACATCCTCTTTGTGTAGCAGGGTGTTCCAGAAAGTTCCACGAGAGCAAGGGCAGAACCTTCTTGGAGTGTGTCCCCAGCTCATGCTGCAAGCCAACCCACCCCGGTGGTTGGGGGTGGGGAGTGGGGGGGCAGGGGAGAGGGGGAACATCAGGAAAGAAGGAGGGTGGGATAGAGGAGAAATGACCAGGGGAGAGCAGAAGGCAGGCCATGCCCACAAGGTTAGGGAACAACCCTGCGTGGTGATTTAAGTGCATCTCCGATCAGCCTCAAAAGACACATTGAAAGACACAAACACCGACTGAAACAAGCCCCTTCCTTCCAAACATTCTGAACATTGAGGGTTGGTGAAGTCTGTTAGGGGGATTGGTGAGAGGGGGACAAAATAAAAATGAAAAAGAGGACAGGAGATGCTTTCAGAATTGAGAGGGATGGTCAATGTGGTGGAGACCTTATCTTTCAAATGCACTGCGTGATTTCAGAGAGACTACAACTTTCTTTCTTTTTTTAAGCATCTGTGAATTTTATTTTATTTTGCTCTTTGGGTCACACCCGGTGATGCACAGGGGTTACTCATGGCTCTGCACTGAGGAATCACTCCTGGCGGTGCTCAGGGGACAATAAAGAATGCTGGAAATCGAACCCAGGATGACTGTGTGCAAGGTAAATGCCCTACCCACTGTGCTAGGCTCCAGCCCCAAGACTACAACTTTCTACGCCTCAATTTTCACATCTGTAATATGGAGGTACTGTTTTTTTTGTTTTGGGTTTATTTTTTGCTTTTTGGGTCATACCTGCTGTGCACAGGGGTTACCCCTGGCTTTGCACTCAGGAATTACTCCTGGCGGTGCTTGGGGGACCCTATAGGATGCTGGGAATCGAACCAGGGACAGCTGCGTGCAAGGCAAATACCCTCCCCACTGTATTATCACTCCAGCCCCATAGAGGCACTGTGTTAACCAACCTTAAAGCATGGTTACTAACAGCAATAGAGACTGGGTATTAGTTTATCAACAAGCCAGTTAAATTTGAATTCTGGTGGTCAACTGTGAGAACACATGTGGTCATGGCACAGTGCCTTGTAAACCGTGAGGTATGTGTGAAAGGAGGAGACAGCCAGTGCCATTGTTCCCTTGAAGGAGGAACAAAGACCAGTTGGACCAGTACACTTGGTCTGGCATTCTGTTTTCCTAGGGAGAGGCTGTAAGGAAGCACAGAATGCAGCCTGGAGGCTACCAGGTGGGAGGGGGCCATGGGCAGGTGAGGGCAGGATGATCTTTGAAATATGTGGGTATCTCATCAGCCGACCATTTGGTCAGAGCAAACTTCCAAACAGAGCAGGGGGTTGGAGGTGCAGAGGAGGATGCCGAGATGGTGATTTTCTGTTTAGATCCAGAGGGCCAAGGCCATCCAAATAATTAGGCACCATGAAGGTGTCTCTTGTGACATTCTGTACTGAAGATTCCCTTTCTTTGGGACGATATTCCTAATCTTTTTTTTTTTTATTTTATTGAATCACCATGTGGAAAATTACAATGCTTTCAGGTTTAAGTCTCAGTCATACAATGCAGAAACAACCATCCCTTCACCAGTGCACATATTCCACCACCAAAAAGAAAAAAAAACCACCCAAAACCCAGTATACCTCCCATCCTGACCCCCACAACCCGAACTGATAAATTTCATTTTACTTCCTCTTTACTTTGGTTACATTCAATATTTCAGCAAAAACCTCACTATTATTGTTAGGAGTTCCCCACTAGAGTCAGACCTGTTGTGAAGAGATATTCCTAATCTTGCCCTGCCTGTTCTCCTATTGTCCCTCTCATTATGTCCCTCATTATATTACATGTATTCCTACCATACGGTAACATGTCACTGTCACTGTCACTGTCATCCTGTTGATCATCGATTTGCTCGAGCGGGCACCAGTAATGTCTCCATTGTGAGACTTGTCGTTATTGTTTTTGGCATATCGAATTCTCCACGGGTAGCTTGCCAGGCTCTGCTGTGTGGGCTCCATACTCTCGGTAGCTTGCCGGGCTGTCCTAGAGGGGCGGAGAAATTGAACCCGGGTCGGCCGTGTGCAAGGCAAATGACCTACCCGCTGCACTATTGCTCCAGCCCTACGGTAATATGAGTGTGTTTAAATTCTATACACACTAGCTGTGGAAAGAAAGTGGCTCTCACCTGAGCAGGAGCAGGGTTCCCAGTGGTTATGTGAAGGGGGGAGGAGAGAGGTCAGAGGCAGCCTTGAGAAATGAGCCTCTCACCTCCTGGTGTTGATGTGAGTCTGCTACAAGCACTGGCCTCGAACAAATCTTACATCTCACCAGTCCCACGAGGCCATTGTCAAACCAGTTATGGTTTCCACTTATTCTGCCCGATGTGGAAAATGATTTCTGCCACATGATTTCTTGAAGAGCTGTGGAACCCAGGTTGGAGTGAGGAACTGCTCTTTGCAGAAGAAGAAAGTCCCCGGCTTTCCAGGTCCATTGTCTTTCCTCACAGAAAAGAATTTCATTTCAGAAGATAGAAAGAGAAGTAAAACAAGTTTATTGGTGGGTGCTGGAGGTGGGGGTGGGGGTGGGGAAGAGGACAGAAAGAAAGTTTTGTGTTCAGAGAAAATAAGAATTCTCCAAAAGAGAAAGCCTAGAGGGGCTTTTGAGGAAGGTCTTCCATGACCACTTTTATCCCAAATTCTTCACACAAGTAGGAGTTAGGGAGACTTTTCCTGGGGCATTGAACTTCTCGTGGTCCCTTATTATTATTTTTTGGGGGGGAGAGGTCACACCTGGCGATGCACAGGAGTTACTCCTGGCTCTACACTCAGGAATCACTCCTGGCAGTGCTCAGGGGAACATATGGAATGCTGGGAATCAAACCTGGGATGGCCACGTGCAAGGAAAATGCCCTACCTGCTGAGTTATCACTCCAGCCCCTCGTAGTCCATTCCTGAATTTCACAGCAGCCTTTGTCTGTGCATTCCTGAGGCTTCTACTCTGAGGGAGCCTTCATTCATCTGAATCTGGAATTCTGCATCTCAATGGTTTTCCAAGCTCCTGAGATGGGTCTTTTGTCTTAAAGACCTTCATATCTTTGGGCTGGTCTAGGTTCCAGATTCCCGCCGCCCCCCCCCCCCCCCCCCCCCCCCCCCCCCCGCCCCACATGCATGTCCAGGGCCCCCTGCCTTGCTGCCTGAAACGCAGGCATTAAAAGTCAGAGACCACTGTGCTCCTGGCTTGGACCATCCAATAAACTCTTTTCTGCTTCCAGTTCAAACCAGTGTCTGTGCTTCCACTGGCGTTAATGAAAAGTAGGGATGCTGATGCTGTGCCCAGTTTTAAGATAAAACCAGGAGGGTGCCTTCTAATGGGCCTGTATCCTGCACACAAGTTTCTCTGGAGAGTGGACTGCTTCTGGCTTTACAAACAGCATTCTTCCATACACCCTGTTAGTCTTCCAGTCAGGGCTTCTTCACCCTGTCCCACTTGCCCCCTATTTCCACCTGAGAGCTTTTTGTATGCCCCATATACAGGTATATAAAATAGGTATACAAATCAAACATTTGTGGATAAAAAATCATAAAGAAATTTATTTTATATATTATTTGGGGATCTTGTCCTATCAATTCCTGGCCAACTGGGCAGGAGGTTTAATGCAAAAGTCCTGAGGGTGCTCTGCTACTCAGGCCCCCTGCAGTGTTGGGGCACCTCTGGGGACCATGTGATATTGAGGACCAAATGGCAAGGGCTGGAGAGATTGTAACAAGAGGTAGGGAGGGTTATGTGTGTTTCATGCATCCAAATGGAGTTTGATCCCTGGCACCCATTTAATCCACTGAAACCCTCAAGGAGTGATCCCTGAGCACAGAATCAGGAGTAAGCCCTGAACACTATCAGATATAGTTCCCAAACAAACCAAACCAAAAAACCAAATTTGTGCCATCAAGGCAAGTGCTTTAACCCTTGTCTAATCTCTCAATCACTAAAACAATTAAAAAAAATTTCACGGTTCCACAGGAACTCCCAACTCACAGTATAGGAAGCCAGGATCTAGTCTACCAAGGGCAAATGCAGAGACAGGATGACTTTTCTTTATAATTTTAGGAACTAGTGATGGTAAGCAGCTAGAGACAGGGAAGGGCCCCCGTGGCAATGGAATTCCTGGGAAGTAATAACCACCTAGTCCCAGGACTGTCCAGACCCACCTCATGAGCTCAGGAACTAAGGCCTGATAGATCTTTACCTGGAGCTACCCCAGACCAGGGAAGGCTGGATCCATCCTCCAAAATAAGCTCTGTCAGGAACAAAGGTCAAGGAAAGGAGTTTCACAGACTATTGAACTCTACCCCCTTGGCAACCACCATAGAAATGGACTCCTGTCTAGATAGAAAGCACCAAATGAGGCAGTTGGGAAAAACCTATAAAAGCCAACTTGAGCACAGAAAGTGCAAGCATATGTTGTCTAAGCCCATGTGCTGCTTGTGTCCATGTGGTCAAGCACATGTAGTGCCCCAGCGCATGTGTCACCCACATTTCTTTTTTTTTTTTTTGGCTTTTTGGGTCACACCTGGCGATGCACAGGGGTTACTCTTGGCTCTACACTCAGGAATTACTCCTGGCGGTGCTCAGGGGACCATATGGGATGCTGGGATTCGAACCCGGGTCGGCTGCGTGCAAGGCAAATGCCCTAACCGCTGTGCTATTGCTCCAGCCCCTCACCCACATTTCTTCTCTTGAGATGTGTACTGGGGTCTCTCCACCTTTGGACAAGCCTATGTTTTCTCTTGAGTGTGTTACTCTCTCTCTCTCTCTCTTTCTCCCTCTTTCCTCTTCTTCAAAACCTCCAGATGAAGCTGTTTTTACTTCACTGCTCATCTCCTCCTGAAAATCTTTTCTGAGAGAAAGACAAAGACACAGAAGGCCTGGGTAAGCCCTTTGGATGGTTTTCCTTTCCTGCAAGAAGTGATTTTTCGCTCCAGCCCGAGTCCATGGCTCCTTGAGATAATGGGCAGTGGGGATTAAGTTCCTTGCCCAGCAGACCAAGTGGACATCAGGTGTGGCTTGATGGCTACCTAGTGGGGCTGGTGGGACTCATGGTCTGTGCCATGAAAGGGCTTATCACAGACTTTATCAGTCTTGGGCTTCCCAGCAGGTCCCAGCATGGCAGAAGTGCATCAGGAGAAAGTGCCAAGTGCTGTCTCTCTCCTCTCCACCTCACATAAGCCACTCGTGGGGGCCCACTGACTTCAGTAGGTGACCTTAGCAAGTGGGTCAGCAAGGCTCCTTTGCAAATGAGTCCTTTAGAAGCAGTGATGTGGAAAACAGCAGGAGAAAAGGATCTTGTTTGTGGACTAATGAGAGAGCTGCGGGAAACCTGGAAGCAAATAGTTTCTCCGTGGTGTTGAGGCTGAGAGATAAGGTGGATTGTTGGTGGCAGTTGGTATTACAGGGAAAACACTGTCTGGAACCTAAACCAGCTTAAAGGAATGAATATCTCTGCCTGCAACAAAGAGGGAACTTCACCCAGGCTGTGGTGGCTGCATGCCTTGCCTGTTCATTTTTTCAGATCATTGGCACAGCCTTCAAAATTAAGGATGAATATGTGCCCAGTGCTCTGCGAAGCCTTCCACAGTGATTATCATTTAATATTCTCAGGGCACAGAGAGAGGACTGGGGGAGAGGTGAGGGTAGGATAAAAAGCTCCTTTAAGGTCGCATATTATGGGCGAAGTGGAATGACTCTGAGTCACTTACTAGGAAACTCTCTCTGCTCCCTTCTCTGAAGGTTAGTACCCAGCTCTAGGTGGCACAGTCCTCTGTGGAAAGGAAACATCATAACAAAGATTACGTGATGTTTCACTTACTTTCTTATTGATGTGGCAGCTGTTTGCACTGACCTGATAAGCAGAGGCCTTGCTGAGGGAGCCAGTAAAAAAAAAACCAGTTACAAGAGTCTTGACCAGTGTTAAATGCATAATTTCACATGGGCTCCTCTAGGGGTTGAGGGTTGAAGTGCATCCAAGATTGGGAATCAGTACAACTTTAAGTGAAAGGAAAGACAATTGTATGGCTGAAGCATAGCCCTAACAACTACAGGACTGGAGCAGAAAATCTAGCTGCACGTGCCAATATACATACATTTTGCTTCCCCTTGTGTGTGCACATGAGGACAAACACACGTGTGACACATATACACATGTCCATGCACACACACACACACACACACACACACACACAGTAGAACAAACAATTCTGCAATCCTGAACCCCCTTTGGGCATGCAGGCAGAACTCTTCTTCTGGGAAGTTTGCTCAGGCCTAGGGGAGTAGATATGTGCCTGCCCAAGACCCCAAGGATGCTCACAATTAAGCTGACTTGCTCCTACACCTGACCATCAGAGGGATGAGCTAGGAAAAAGAGTCAGAATGTATTAGAAGACTAAGGTCCCGGGCCGCTAGCCATAGCTCAGAAAAAGATTCCATCTTTCTGACCTTTTCCAAAGTTCTCCCCTGCTCTGAAGTGTGCTCTACCCATGAGACAAAAAAAAAAAAAAAAAAAAAAAAAAAGACAAGCAAGACAGAAAAGAAAAGCAATGGAGAGAATAACGAAAATGAGGGAAGGTACAAGTAAGCAGAGAGAGAAGCAGGGGGAGGGAGAGGGCAGAGCGGAGAATGGAGTATGTCCCAGAAACCCGGGCTAAGCCTTGATTGTGAGCCATAGAAGTCAGCCGCTGGTATATACCATGGAAGGCAGGGCCCTAGGCCAGCCAGGACCAGCAGGCCTGGCACAAAGAGCTTCTCTGGGTTGCCTCCAGATGGCACTCTAGTGCCCCTTCCAGGTTGTCAGGCTGTAATGGAGGCCGGAGACGCTGGCATGGCTGGAATCCAGCACCAAGCCAGAGGCTCAGAGGGTTGGGAGACAGTACTTAAGGTCTCTCATTGCTGGGTGTTCATGGGCAGAGGTGCTGGCTGTCTTTGCTCTAGGTGATCTTTTCTAGGGTAGAGAACAGAGTGGAAGAGAAAATGGGCTATGTCCTTGGGACACCTGCACTAGACACCTGGGCTGACTGAGGCTTTGGCATGAACCCTGGAGTGGCAGAGCCGGGGTCCTCAGAACTCAAACTCCAGTGCTTCGTCAGCACATTCTATAAGCATGTGACTGGAAACAAGCTACTCCCTCGCTTAATGTGTCTATAAACATTTAAAAGAGAGACATGGATGGAAATATTTTGGTAATTCTTGTTTAAAATGAAGATATGAATAACCTATGAGCCGCAATTTCACTCTTGAGTAAATGCACCACAGAAACACATCATCTATGTGTCAAGAAACAGCTACAAGAATGTCCAGAGGCGAGTCCCAACTCGGACATGTCCCAAACGCCCATTAACAACAATGAGTTTGATTTTGGTATTTTCACATGTATAATCCTACGGAGCAATGAGCATAATCAGCTCTAGTGGCATATGATAATATGAATGCCTCTTGCACACATAAAGAAGCTAGACACATGAGGACAGGAGTGGAATGACGTGTCTCACACAAAGTGAAAAAGCAGAAACAATTTATACAATCTGTGAGAGGCCAGGATGGTGGGTAACTGGATGGACTGGATGAACTATGTTTTGCTTCTGGAAACTGACCATGGTGATAGTGATATGACTTTCTATATGTAAATTATTTTCCAAGAAAAATTTAGCAAATGTACCAACCCTAGCCTTGCCCAAGCCCTTACCCTCATCCTGGCAGTCAACATAATTCTAACATAAACAAAACCTAACCCTAACCCCAACCTAAACCCTGACCCTAAAGCCATACCTACTCCTAACTCTAACCTAATCCTAAGCATAAGATAAGGAAGTTTCAAATATGAGAAGGGATGCTTGTGTAGATTTGCTTAATTAGAGGTAATGAAACTGAGTTCCTTTTGAAGTTGAAAAGGGTGGTTCTCAGAAAAATCCGTAGGATTTTACACTTTAATAGAACAAACAATGCTGGAAATATGGGTGTCAACAACACAAAAGAAAAACAAATGCATTCAAGGATGCTTTGTCCACAATGGTTTATTGTTCACAGTTGAAACAGGTTTAATAACCCCTCAATGTGGACTTTGATGTGTTCAAGAGCACGCTCACATTTATCTGATCTTCATGCATTCACTCTGAAAAATTCTGATTTGAATGGTTGTCACTTCTAAAGAAGTATACCCGGTTTAGGAAATTCTTCGTTGAAACAATTCGAGTGTGAAAGGCATTGTTCTGTTTGGAAGGTGACAGTAAAGAAAAAAAGATCATCTGAATTTTCCTCATAAGAAATTCAAGGACATTTTGGGCAGGAGTCGGTAGAGGAGAGGTGGCGAGATGGTGAGAAGGGAGCTGCAAGATGACGCGATGCTGAGTTCCTAACTATAACTCTCAAACAGACTTTCCCTCTACTATCCTGAGTTATTCCACAAGTGGGCACGCACAGACACCTTACAAAATAATTTAGTGTTTTGCAGGAAAGTGATGCAAAGTAGCCTCTTCCAGCTTACAGGCCTGGTGGAAGCCCTAGTAGGACTTGAGCCTCTGAATCTGAAATCAGCCTTGAGGCTGCACTGCCTCTCTGTGCCTTTGAACCGAGTCTACTTCACCAGGTGTGGGGGTGGTTGCTGGTGCTCCTCTTCCACATCCTCATTTCCACGTGTGTCTGGTACAAATGTTAAGCCACAGGGCCAGACCCATAGTACAGTGGGTAGGGCACTTGCCTTGCATGTGACCTTCCTGAGTTGAATCCCTGGTACCATGTATGGTCCTCGAGCCCTGTCAGGAGTGATCCCTGAGCACAGAGCCAGGCGTCACTCCTGAGCATCACCAGACGTGACCCCAAATCACACACAGACAAAAATATTAAGGAGCAGCTGAAGTCTCTCATACTGGGGTCTGTCCTGAAGAGAGACCCCAAAACTGTATGGGAGTGTCTCTCCCAGGTGTCTCCTCTGAGCTGTAGATGCCTGCAAAGGCCACGGGAGGCCATAGATATAGCCCTCCCAAAGGAGTCATAGAAATCTGGGGGGGGGGGCAGGGGGGGCGGAAATATTGCATTTCCTGTTGACGAGGGATCTGAAGTCCCAGGCAATTTTATTTAAACTTCAAAGAACAGCATGACGGCAGCTGGTAGCTGGGTTATATATACAACTGTGAGAAATGGGGAGGAAGGACCTGAGATCCCCATTTCACAGAATAAATTTAACTAGAGAGATGAGGAAGTATGTCCAAGGTTGCACAGTGAGCAGGAGACCGTGGGATTTGAACCACCTACCCTAAAATGGCCTGGAGAGGATTTGTACCCTAAATATATAGTTCCTATCACCCGAGTCTTAGGTTGCGCTAGTTCCTCCCCTTCCCAAGACTGGGAAGAGTCCTTTTGTCCTTTCTGCTCATTTGTGAGCTGCCCGAATCTTTCTGGTAAACTACCTGCTTTGCCTGGGCTCTGTCTCGGCCTGAAGCACCCCAGGTTGATGGTCTGTGCTTAGCTGCAGCCTGGTCCTGGGCCAGCACACCCAGCAATTCCCCACAGGCACTCACAGAGAGGCGGGAACAGCTGTTCTCAGAAGGAAACTGATGAGAGGGTGTGAGAACAGGGAGATGGGCACGAGCCCTCGTGTCCAAAACCTCTTCTCGGCTTCCGCAAAGCCCATCATGTTCAAGGAGATGGGGTGGGAGTTGTGGAGAGAGGCGGAGGAAGAAAATGTCCCTCATTTGCAATGATGGGACTCAAATCTATAAATAGTCCTCAGAAATAGAGCATATCCGAGAGACAAGTCATTTGTGGAGTTACATTTAATTCAATAGTGGCCCTTTTTCCCTTCTGAGACAAGCTATTTGATTTTATTGAAACAGACGAAAACAAAACCCATCTTGAGTCACCGCATAATCTATTCTACCTCTTTGCCACCTCTTCCACAGGATTCAACCTTCTGAGGTCCTTGGGGGCTTGGGGGGTGGGGGGTGGGCAGATGCAGGTTCTTTGAGAAGGGTCATTAAGCACCCCATCCCTTCTCTCCTTCTCTCTCCATCCAGGCACCTGAAAAACTAATCAGAGCCAGCAGCCAGAGGGGAGAGATTCATTAGCAGATCTGGTTTTGCATAATTTAGTAGTTGGCATTAGCAAATTAAGTCTGCTTGGCTTCCCTCATTGTAATGGCCATTAGAGAAAACGTGAGGAAACACAGGCTCATAATCCCAGCAGTTTTCTGGAGATGATAATTAATAACAACAATAGAGTGCTAATAAGACTTGCAGTTTTTCCTTCCACTCACATTTTCAGGCTCAGTTCCTCACCACTGTAGCTGAGGAGAGCAGTTCCCATCTGATGGGTCAAGAATGTGGACTGAGGACAGTGTAGCCAGGGCGGGGGTGGGGGGGTGGGGGGGCAAGAACTATCCTGAGAACTGTCTCCTTGAGCCACCCTTTCTGTCTAGCTCAGCGTGTTCGGGCAGAGGCCTGTGCTGTTGGTGTCAGAGGCATCGAGGGACCTCAAGAGAATCAGGCCGGTCTCAGGCCTCAGGACCAACATCTGAGGGTCTTCTCTCCCACAGCTTTCTCAGTCTGCACCTCAGCCTTCGCTTGGCTCGAAGAAAGCCTTCGATCAACAACAAGGTTACAGCTAATATTTGTTTAATGCTCCCAGGCATAGACGTCTCTCCCATCAGTGACACAGCCACCCATGAAGTAGGCTGCAATATCAGTCTCAGTTCACTGGCAAGGAAAATATGCTCGTAGACGTGAAACATACTTGGTTGGGGTGGCTTCATGGCCCCAGTGAATTGATACAGTGATGCAGGAACTATAGATACATCAATGAGCCTTCGTCATGCGGTCCTGCCCTCTTGCTAAACCCTAGCTAGGCCATAAATTTGCTACTGGCCTGAACTTGACCAATCAAAGCCTCTCTTTGGGCCTTGATTGGTTGGAATGAAGGTAAGAGAACTGTGTCCTTCTGGTGACAGCTGGGGCCATCTCAGTGCTCTGCACCCCATGAGGAGAAGGGCAGGAGGCCTGTGCACTGACAGCAGGGAGCTGGGCAGAGCTCTGAGATACTGAGGTATCCTTTACTCAGGCTCTTCCGAGGCTTGAATTTAAGTTTCTATCACTGAGTATCACGAGTTTAAAGCCTAGTTCTTCCACGGCATGTGGCTTGGCAGGAGTAAATACATATTTAAAAGTGAGTATATATATTTTGAAGGCTTACCTGGTTTTTTATGATCTTTAACATAAAGTGTATAGCATATTAATTATTATATACTCAGGCACCTTCAATTTCTATGTGTTACTATGATATAAATCTGAAGACCTTTCAATCCAAGATATTATGCTACAAGTCCTTCCTTGCTTGCTCTCAGGCCTTCTTCTCTCCAGTCATCCTGATGCTTGAGTTCTGAGGTTAGCAGACCACAGCCCTCAGGCCACCACTTTGTTGTCCATGCTTCCTGTATGGTTTCACTCCTCAGTCCTTGTCCACAGGACTGAGAAGTTGTAGAAAGATGCAGGTACAGACCCAAGGCCAGGCTTTTTCTTCAACATGCAGAAAGGGACTGTACATTATGGGCAGAGCACTAGTCTCCTTTTTCCTTTTTCTTTTTTTCTTTTTGGGTCACACCCAGCGTTGCTCAGGGGTTACATCTAGTTCTTCACTCAGGAATTACTCCTGGCAGTGCTCGGGGGACCATATGGGATGCTGGGAATCAAACTTGGGTCTGCTGCGTGCAAGGCAAATGCCTTACCCACTGTGCTATCACTTCAGCACCAGGCCTGTTCTCCTTGACAATGGACAGTGCCTGGAGAAGTGACCTTCCAGGAGAGTCATGCCAGAAAGGATAGTGTCTTATTTTCCTGTCACCCTTGTGTCCTGGGCCTCTTTTTCTCTGAGAGGTAACTGCCAGACTAAATTTTTGTTCCCTTTGCTCTTTGAATCGTAACATTGGCTTATAACATTATGTAAATTTTATCATGCAGATTTATTTTTATTTATTTATTTATTTATTGCTTTTTGGGTCACACTCGGTGTTGCACAGGGGTTACTCCTGGCTCATGCACTCAGGAATTGCTCCTGGTGGTGCTCAGGGGACCATATGGGATGCTGGGAATCGAACCTGGGTTGGATGCGTGCAAGGCAAACGCCCTACCCGCTGTGCTATCATTCCAGCCCCAATCATGCAGATTTAAGTACATCTATATGTAGTGCTATATTATGCATGTCACTAAAAATCAACCTTCTATTTATCATTATAAAATTGACCTCACTTATCTAATTTATCCACTCCTCCCTCTTCTCCTCTGGTGACTTCTGTTTTGTTTTTGTAGACTAAGGCTTTGTTTTTTATTCTGTTTTGTTTATTTATCTAATTTATTTATCTGTCTACCATACAGAGTGAAATCATACAGTGTTCGACTTTCTCTGGCCTGTTCATCATGCATCGTATGCTCTATGGTTATCCATATTACCGCCAATGTTTTTTAAGTTTGTTTGATTGTGGGATACACCTGGGGGTCCTCCGGGGCTACTCCCAACCCAGTGTTGGGGGCTGGAACCTGGTGGCGCTCAGGAAGCAATGTGGTCAAAGGAGAACTCTTTGACCTTCCTGCACTGAGCCTTCTTCTTAGTGCCATGTCAATGTTAGTTGGAGTATTGGTTCATTGTGTATGCATTTGTATGAATAAATGCATCTTATTTATTCATGCATCTCTTAGTGAACATTTAAGTTGTTTCCAACTTTTGGTTATCATGAATAATGTTTTGATGAACATGGGTGTGTATGTACCTCCTCAAATTTGTGTTTTCATATTCTTTGGAAAAATATTCTGCAATGGAATTACTGGATCATATGGTAATTATATTGCTTTTTTTTTTACTTGCTTTTGGGTCATACCCTGCAGTGCTCAGGGCATACTCCTGACTCTGTGCTCAGGGCTTACTCTTGGTGTGGTTTAGGGAACCACATGTGGTATTGGAGATCAAGCTTGGACCAGGAACACTGAAGGTAAATGCCCTACCCGCTGTACTATCTCTCTGGCCCATAATTCTATTACATTTTAAAGAAATTTTTATTTTATTTTTCATATGGCAGTAACAATTTGTATTCCCACCAAGTGCACGAGGATCCTTTTACTTGATTTTTCCTTTTTTATTTTTTAAGTTTTATTTTCCCCGTACACATTTTTTTTTGTGATTTACAAAGTTGTTCATATTGATTTGCTACAGACATTCCAGCACCAATCCCACTACCATTGTACCTTTCACTACCACATCTCCAATTTTCCCAACTACCCTATAAGCCTGTTCCTATAGCAGGCCCTCAATAATTTATTTTCTATTGTTATTATAATTTGTTAAAAGACTGTCACTATCATCCCATTGTTCATTGATTTGTTCGAGCGGGCACCAGTAACATCTCTCATTGTGAGACTTATTGTTACTGTTTTTGGCATATTTGTTACGCCACGGGTAGCTTGCCAGGCTCTGCCGTGTGGGCTTGATACTCTTGGTAGCTTGCCGGGCTCTCCAAGAGGGGCAGAGGAATCTAACACGGGTCAGCCGCGTGAAAGGCGAACGTCCTACCACTGTGCTAGAGAATAATCAAAAAATTATTCCTCAGAAGAAAGTTAGTGAAGATTGTTGTTTCTTATCATGGAGCTATTAAACCCTTGTATAAGAGATTAGTAAGATGTTGTTATAGGTTAAGACTTCTGTGTTGATATTTTGTTAATCAAGATTGGTTGCCTTCTACATTGCATTCCATCCAAGCTGGTGTGATACTCCTGGTTTATCAGTGTTTGAGGTGTTGCTCCAGGAAGTCCAAAAATTTTAGCAGGGTGATGTAGCTGGAGTTAAATTTTTAAGAGGTAGAGCTGGGGCTTTCGGAAGTAAAGGGATATGTAACCCATTCCCAACTCCATGAAAGCCTGGAGATTTCTATCACAAAACCCACATACCTGAGTTTTTCAACAGATTAATTTCTGGATGAGACTTGTCCTGAGTAGTGGAGTCTGCCCAGGAGCACAGCAGCGATTGTGGAGTGTGGAGGTTTTTGGGTGCCAGGGCTCTGACTGGGTGCTGGGCTCACTCAACCCCTCTGGGGTGCTCTGGATGACTCAGCCTTGTGTGGTGTCTGAAAGAGTCTCTGCCAAGGCTCCTTTTTTTAAATGTATATATCCTCACCAACACTTGCTTTTTTCTGACTTTTAGAGAATAGCCATTCTCATAGATGTGAGTTAATATCAGATTGTCATTTTTATTTGAATTGCTCAAAAAATAAGGAATACCATTAAGTAATCTGTATTTCTTTTGGAAAGTAGTAGAAAGAAATTTCCAGATCTTCTACTAATTTAAACAATTCATGGTAGATCTTCTGTCTGCTGCTCTATTCCAGGTAGGTTCTGACTTTGGCTGACATCACTGGGACCAATCCAGAACAGGAGGCAGAGCCCCTCCCAGCTTGCTGGTTCCCAGCAGCCTCCACACCTGACCTGTGCCGTATAAATGGTTCCACACTGCAGCCCCTAAACTTCCTAAAGTTCTACTCAGCAAATTATACACTGCTTTATACTTCCTGTCATTTGGTGAAGATGGACAGAGAAGAGAACAATTACAGCTCAGACCCTCAGTGTCTTCCAGGGGTCCTAACTAAAAAGACTTCACCCTCAGCACAACAAGAATTCTAGAGAACCAATGAAGAAAATGTGTAGATACTCACTAACCTCAGTGAGTGAAAGTAATATCAATAAAGGCACAAACACCACCAGTAAATCTTCAGACAATGTTTTTAATGACAGTCTGATAAGGATGTTTAATGAGTTCAAACAGAAACAGCACACTTAATCAGCAAAGCATAAGAAAGTATAAAAGTTGAAATGAAAAAACTACTATAATCAAAAATGATAGAAATGAACATGGTAGGTGATCTTAAAAGGTCAATGCAAGTTCTGAATAGCAAAATAACAGAAGCTGAGCAAAAATTCTAGAGGCTCCATGATGAGGAAAAAATTGCTAAGAAAAAGCAGAAGGTAGAAAATAGTCTGAAAAGGCATGAAAAGCAAAAAATCAAGGGACCTATACAGTATCAGCTGAGTGAAGTTACTCAGAGGGAGGAAGATAGTCATGTATATGGTATATAAAGAAACAAGATGATGGAATGACACATGGCTGAAGAAAATAGAAACAAAGAACATGAGAACTTTATTCAGTAGAAAAATGGCCAGTGGAGAGGTATGAGTGGATTGATCAGGGAGGGAATAATGTCTATGGTGGAAGGAAGTATTCAACCGGGAGAAGGAGCTGGTAAAGTGTTAGGAATAAAACCTTATTAGCAACAGTCTATAAACCACACTGCAAAAACTTAGTTTTAAAAATGTACTGTTGCAGAAGAGAGAACTATCTTTTCAGACCATGATGCACTGAAAATAGAAGTTAATCAGACACAGAAATGGAAAATCAAATCAAACACCTGGAAATTAAACAGCTCACTATTGAACAACCAGTGTCTCAGAGAGGAAATCAAAGAGGAATCAAAAGATTCCTGGAAACAAATGAGAATGAGGACATGAACTACAAGAACTTGTAAGCAGCAAAAGCAGTGTTAAGAGGAAAGTTTATAGCTCTGCAAGTATTCATCAGGAAGAAAGAAAAGGCTCACATAAATAACTTCACAGCTTAAGATCAAGGTCTTGGGAAGTGACCAACAAAAGACCCCAAACCAGAGAAAGGAAATAATAAAATTTAGAGCAGAAATTAATGAGATGGAATTAAAAAAAAAACAGTCCAAAAGATTAATGAAACCAAGAACTGGTTCGTTGAAGAAATAAACAATATCAGTAAACCACTAGCAAGAGTCATAAAGAAACAGAGAAAGAGAACTCTAATAAATTGAATCAGAAATAAAAGGGAAGACATCAAAATAGAAACCACAGAAATTCAAAGGATCATCAAATTATTCTGAGAATCTTTATGTCATTAAACAAGAGAGCCTTGAAGAATGAGTAAATTCCTGGATTCCTATAACCTTCCAAGACTGAACCAGGGAGATTTGGAATACCTGAACAGATCTATTACTATTGAAGAAATTCAAATGGTAATTAACAGTCTTTCTGAAAACAAAAGCCTATGGATTCTCTAGTGAATTCTTCCAAACCTTTAAAGAGGATCTTCGGACAATCCTTCTTAAGTTTTTCCAGGAAATTTAAGAAACAGAAACACTCTGAAACTTTCTATGAAGCAACTTATCACCCTGATGTCAAAGGCAGACAGAGACACCACAAAAAGAGAATCAGAGGCTGAAATCCCTGTTGAGCACAAATGCAAAAATCCTCAACAAAATACTAACAAATAGAATAAATAATAATAAATAATAGAATAAATAGCAAATAGAATAAAAGGTGTATGATCAAGAAGATCATACACCTTGACTAAGTAGGATGCATCCTGGGAATGTAAGATGGTTTAACATTCGCAAGTCAATCAACATAATACACCATATCAATTAAAGAAAACATAAAACCCATATGATCATACCAGTAAATGCAGAGAAAGCATTTGACAAGATCCAGCAGTCATTCATGATAAAAGTCTCTCAACAAAATGGGAATTGAAGGAACTTTCTTTAATGTAGTCAAAGTCAACTACCACAAGACCAGAGCAAACGTTATTCTCTATGGGGAAAAACTAAAAGCCTTCCACCTAAGATCAGGCACAACACAAGATTGCCTACTCTTGCCACTTCCATTCAGTAGAATACCTGAAGTATTTGCCAGAGCAGTTTAGGCAAGAAAAAGATATCAAAGGCATTCAGATAGGAAAGGAACAACTCAAGCTATCACTATTTGCAGAGGACATGACATTATACTTTGAAAATACTAAAACTTCTACAAAAGGCTTCTAGAAACAATAGGCTTATATAGTAAAGTAGCAGTTACAAAATCAATACCCAATAGTCCATGGGTTTCCTACATACAAATAATGAAGAGAAGAAAGAGATATATATTTTTTATAATTTATTTATTTTTAATTAGAGAATCACCGTGAGGGTACAGTTACAGATTTATACACTTTTGTGCTTATACTTCCCTCATACAAAGTTCGGGAACCCATCCCTTCACCAGTGCCCATTCTCCACCACCCGTAAACCCGGCGCCCCTCCCACCCTCCCCAATCCCATCTCCCCCCCACCCCACCCTGCCACTGTGGCAGGGCATTCCCTTCTGTTCTCTCTCTCTAATTAGCTCTTGTGGTTTGCAATAAAGGTGTTGAGTGGCCGCTGTGCTCAGTCAAGAAAGAGATATTTTTAAAAATCCCATTTACCATTGCGTCCCAGAAAATCAAGTACCCTGGAATCAGCTTAACTAAAGAAATGAAGAGGGGCTAGAGTGATAGCACAGCGGGTAGGGCGTTTGCCTTGCACGCGGCCAACCCAGGTTTGATTCCCAGCATCCCATATGGTCCCCTGAGCACCGCCAGGAGTAATTCCTGAGAGCAAAGCCAGGAGTAACCCCTGTGCATCACTGGGTGTGACCCAAAAAGCCAAAAAAAAAAAAAGAGAGAGAGATGAAGAACCTTTACCAATACAACTGAAAAACACTACTTGAAGAAATAAAGAAGACATAAGGAAATGGAGACATATCCCTGCTCATGGATTGGAAGGATCAACATTGTCAAAATAGCAATACTTCCGACAGCATTATACCAA